>NC_041219.1:42456430-42465625 GCF_002837175.3 Physeter macrocephalus | reverse complement strand
TACTAGAGTATGGACTTGAGGATATGGGGAGGGCGAAGGGTAAGCTGTGACGAAGTGAGATAGTGGCATGGACATATATACACTACCAAATGTAAAATAGATAGCTAGTGGGAAGCAGCCGCATAGCACAGGGAGATCAGCTCGGTGCTTTGTGACCACCTAGAGGGGTGGGATAGGGAGGGTGGGAGGGAGACGCAAGAGGGAGGGGATATGGGGATATATGTATATGTATAGCTGATTCACTTTGTTCTAAAGCAGAAACTAACACACCACTGTAAAGCAATTATACTCCAATAAAGATGTTAAAAAAAAATTTACCCATCGAGAGCTGTGGGAGGCCCCGGTCCTGGGGTGAAGTGAGGTCCTGACGAACATCCCCCAGGGTGGAGAAGAGGGAGGGGGCGAGGTGGAAGAGGAGGTGAACAGAGCAGAAATCACACAGAGATATTTCTGAAGGAGAACAAACTCCACACGTGGCAGAACTATTTAACAGCCGTTCTGCTTGCACAAGAGCTGGCCACACCGGCACCAGGGTCACGGCCCGGAGAGCGGGTGACGGTGGCTCTGGAGCAGAAACACACACACAGGGCAAACCAGGAGCTGGAAAGTCGATGAAGAGCTGGGCTTCTGCTCCTGGAGGCTTCCTTGTCACTTCACATGTAACGCAGAAAGTTAAGAGCAACGGTTGTCATCATGGAAGCCCAGCCCCATGCCAGGCCCCTTCCCACGTGAAGGCAAGTGTGATCCCTAGTCTCGCTTCTCCAGGGGGCACCTGAGGCAGCCACCGGCCTCTCCTCCAGCACGTGTTCACTGGTATGGCCCCGATGCGCCTAGGCGGGAAGGGGTAGATGAGTGAGACAAAGTTCCCGTCACCTGACTCAGAGCGTGACACCAGCAACGGAGGAAGTGGACCAAGGGGCGTGATCCCGGCCAGTGTGTGAGGGGTATAGAGGGATCGTGATCTGGGCGGGGGCTCGGCAGGTGCAAAGGCCCGGAGGACCAAGCTGAGGGTATCTGGGGAATCGGGGAGCAGGGCAGAGTCGCTGGAACGTCCATAGTTAAGGGGACCATGGGGGGAGCAAGGCGGGGTCATATATGCAGCCCACCGGGTAAGGCAGGCCCTGGGTTCAACCCTGATCTGAGTCCAGGCGGGTTTCACACAAGGGTGGAGGACAAGATTGGAGCGGAGGGAAGGGCAAGGGCAGAGGCCAGGGACTGAGGCTGCCCGGGCTGTGGGACCCAATCCCTCCCAAGCCAGACCCACCCCAGCTGCCCTGCAGGATGAGGTGCCCCGAAAGCAGATCCTGGTGGAGTTCAGACAACCCCCCGAGGAGGCCAAAGGGCCTGATGGCCTCTAAGTGGCCTTGTCTATTCACAGATCAGATGGTGGCCTCTCTCCTAGTCACCCGCTGGTCTCAGTTTCTCCCTCCTTCTCCCGAGAGAGGTGTTCATTCTTTTAACCCACTCAGCAGCTGCTGCTGATAAAGCCAGGGTCACGTTCATCTGTGCTGAGAGCCCCCATCTGCTTTGCCAGGGGACAGAGGACAGACCAGTTAACAAGCGGGGGGAGGGGCAGTAAGACGGTGACAAAAAGCGCATCTCAACACGAAGATGACCCAAAAGCCACCCTCTGGGAGCTCCGTCCACCTGGAGGCTGCCCTGTGTGAAGCCGCATGGGGCTTATCCCCTGTCGGAGGAAACCAGGGACAGCAGAGCAATCGTCTTGGCCCTTCGAGGCAGGCCTCCCTCCCCACAAATGCACAGCGCGGCACTGGCAGTACTGCCTGGCAAGGGGGCTGAGTCTGTATGACTGGCTAAGGGTGGTAATCTCTCCACACTGAAACCCAGGCGGTCCACTTAAATATTCCGGTTGCCATGGCAACCTTCTGGGCTGGCTCTTCCCCTGTCATTCTCCATCGCAAACCGTGGTAGGAAGTTTTTGCTTCAATTGGAAACTTATGGTTGCCAAGGCAACCACCTTAGAGCACACTGAAGATGCAGGTGGGCTGCAGGTGAGGCAGAGATCTGTCGACTGGGGGCCCGAGATGGCTGCATGATGGGCCGAGGAGGGGTCCAGGGCCATGATGGGCGGAGGTGAACACATCTGGGGTTCTGGAAAGAGAGGACGATGGGCCTCCACAAACACACTCATTCGTTCACTCCCTCGCTTGTAAGGCATTCATTCATTCACTCACCTGCACACTCACCATTTGCCACTTGAGCACCCGTTCTGTTTTCTGGCTCTTTTTTGCCTGCGGGCTGGGTGGATGGAGGAACAACGAAGCCTCCACACATGTACAGCCCACATGGAAAAGCGGGAACAGAAAGTGCCTGGCTTTGGACCCCGACAGACCTGGGTTTTTGTTTAGACCCTTGACTCTCTCCTCTTATAAATGGAGTGTAAGACCAGGACCTGCTTCTGAAAATGCTGGAAGTAACAAACACCCAAGTGCCCATAACAAGGCATGAAGACAGGTCTTCTGCCCCTGAGGAGCATGTGGGCAGGAACCGTGGCTCCGGCGTGGTCCTCCAGTGGCGGGGGAGGGCTGATCCCGAGGTGGGGGGCAACTTGGAAACTGGGACTGCGCCAAGTCAGAGGGCAAGGCTGGTGAGGTCCTCACCCGCTCGGAGAGAGAGAGAGGAGCCCTTCCTTCCTCCCTTGAGGTCGGTCCCAGAAGGAAGCAAGAGAGGGGTGTGACATTCCAGGAGGGCCTCCGGGCCTTCGCTTTATCCCAACGACCCCAGCAGGCAGCCTTCTTTCCCCCAGTTTTGCAGATTAGGAAACTGAGCCCCAGAGAGGTGGAATAAGGTCAACCAGAAAGCAAGCAAGTCGATCCAGAATTCAACCGTGGGCCGCGCTCCTTCCAAAATCCCTCATGTAATTCTCACAACAGTCCTAGGAGGCGGATTCCATTATCCCCACTCCGTGGATGGGAAAAGCCAACCAAAGTGAGGTCACACAGCTCCCTCCCATGTCTGCTCGGCCCAAACCCCCAGACCTGGGACCAAAGCAGGCCTTTCCAGCCCAGAAGTCACTAGGCACAGGGATGGAAGGGGAACTGGCATCAACCTGGTATTTCTGCCCCACCCTCAACCCTCAGCAGCCTGGCTGCGCTGGCACCCGGGCCTGGCCTCTGGTCCGGGTGCGAGATGGGGGAGAGGGGCTTGGGCGGGGCCCGCCGAGCTCCTGCGGCCACACGGGGGTGCACCGAGCCTGGAAGCCAGGCAGGCAGCTGGGACAGGACAGCCCCGTGTCCTGCTTCTTCACGGGAATTGTCAATGCCAGATGTCCAGGCGGTGCAGAACTGATCAGAAGCCCCTTAGAAGCGTGAAGGCTGGGGGTGGGAGAAGCGGGGAAGGAAGAAGGTGAGTCGGGGAGGTGCGGGAGGTGCGTCTCCTCCCTACAGAGGAGGAAAACATGGTTCAGACACATGAAGCGATGCATGCAAGGCTCCCAACCACCAAAGGACATGCAGCTCTGAGACTCCAACCAGGCCTCTGCCTCACCTCCGGGATCCCTCCGGCTACAGGGGGGATGCTTCTGTTTCTGAGCCCCACTCCTCTTCTCCACCCCCCCACGCAGCGAGGGCAGCAGACCTTCAACAGCACGTCAGGCCACCAGCTCTCCCTTCTCCCTCAAACCTTCCAGGCCTCGTCCTTCCCAGGAACTTGGCCCTTGCTCCCCTTCTCGCCCGGAACGTTCCTCCCCGCGATGGCCACTCACACTCCATGCCGGACTTTGCTTCACGTCCCCTCCTCTGAGAGGCTTCCCCTGACCATCTTAGCTGACACAAGCACCCCCTTTGCTTAAAATAATCAGCTTTGGGGGCAGAGGAGGGGTTGCCAGACGAATGAGGCGAGGCTGCTGTACTGGGTGATGGGTACCTCGGGGAGGTCATCGATCGATTCTCTGTGACTTTCTCTATGTTTGAAATTTCCCATAATCAAAGTTTTTAAAGGGACTTCCCTGGTGGTCCGGTGGTTAGGACTCCATGCTTTTACTGCTGTGGCCTGGGTTCAATGTGGCCCGGGTTCAATCCCTGGTCAGGGAACTAAGATCCCACAAGCTGTGCGGCGCAGCCAAAAAACAAACAAACCAACAGAACCAACCAAATAAAATAAAGGATGAACAAATACTACTGCTTAGATTATGAAGACAGGGATTTTATCCTTCCCTTACTTAAGAACAGCAGGACACTGGGACATCGTGCAATCTCTGTCACCTTCTTCATGGTCTACCAGTTCTTGAAGCTGGAGGCGGGCAGAGGGTGGAAGAAATGACACAAACCCAAAAGCATATATATATATATATACTAGGGGAGTTCCCTGGCGGTCCAGTGGTTGGGACTTCGCCTTCCAATGCAGGCGGTGTGGGTTTGGTCCCTGGCTGGAGACCTGGGATCCCACATGCCTAGCGGCCAAGGGACTGAAGCATGAAACAGAAGCAATGTTGTAGCAAATTCAGTAAAGACTTTAAAAAAGTAAATAAATAAAATAAAATAACAAATACTAGAAACTGACATCCCTTGCCCCCGACTCTCTATCCCATCACCCTGTTTTATTTCCTTCGTCGTATCTGACTCCACCTGACATCTCATCGTGTGTCTAGCTGACCATTTGTAGGCGGCTGCATGAGAGCTGGGCTTTGTCTTGTTCACATCTGAATCCCAAGGGTCTGTGTCGGACACACAGAGTCGGTGCTCTGTAAATATTTGCCCGGTCAGCGAAAGAATCAGACACGGCAATGGAAGTGCGTTGTGAAGAGTAGAAGAGCCGTGGTCCGGGCTTTGGGCCTGGGACAGTTTTAACCATAGATGTAGGACTGAGAGAGAGATGAACGCATTCCTCATTTATTCATTCCACAAATGTTTAGGAAACCCCTTCTTGCCAAGTCCTATGCTGGCACTGGATTCACCAGGCTGGGTCTCCAGGGCGTGTGTTGGAGATAGGCCAGGTGCTATGGGAACCCTTGGAAGGGAAGCCTCACCCCGTCTCAGGCCTCGGGGAGAGCCTCCTAAAGGGAGTGATTTCTAAGTTTAATCTTAGGATGAGTAGCATTTCTCCAGGGGAAGAGAAACGGCGTTCCAGGCAGAAGACACAGCCCAGCCAAAGGCCCAGCGATAGGACGGAGAACGGGGAAAACTGCCTACGTCGGTGTGACTGGGGCCGAGAGCGCCAGGGAGGCGCCCAGGGGGCCAGGGCGGGGGTGTTCAGCAAGGACCAGAGTGTGGGGGCCTCGGTGGGCAGGCAGAGGAACCTGGCCCTGTACCAAGGGTGACAAGGATGACAGACGGTGCTCCTCTCCCACCTGCCTTTTTTGTTTTAATGGGGGTATAGTTGCTTTACAATGTTGTGTTCGTTTCTGCTGGACAACGAAGTGAATCAGCCACATGTACACCTACGTCCTCTCCTTCACCTGCCACCTGTCGGTGCCGGCGACGCAGCAGCTCATTCTCACTCCTGGCTTTTCGCGCTTGCTGTCCCCTCCACCTGGAATGCTCTTCCCTGTCTGCACGCGGGCTCTCCTCCGCCTCCGGTCTAGGCACGAGCCTGGGCTGCTCAGAGAGGCTGACCCTGACCAGCCATCAGAAGTGGCCGCCTCAGGCCACTTTATCTGTCCCAGCTCCCTCTCTGCCTCTTGCAGAGCCTGGGACGGGTTCCCTCACCGCTCCCAGTTCTCCCTGCATCCGCCCTGTGTGTCCTGTGGCTTTGCAGGATCTCCCCACCCCAGAGGCAGGGTATCTTTTCCCAGCACGCTGATGATGGACTTGAACATGAGACTTGCTTTGGCCAGTGGCATGTGGGCAGAAGTGTCCTACTTCTGAGCCTTAAGAGGCCTTGCAGGTTGCTCTCTGCCCCCTCACCATTCTGCCATCCCCAACGGACAAACTTGTGCCAGGAAGTCAGGGACGAGAGACACCTGTGCAGCAGCCCTGAAGCCAAGCCCCACTGAGCCCGGGGGAGATCCACTGAGCCCCAGCAGATCCGCAGACTTGTGAGTGAGAATAAGTGACTGTTGCTTTAAGCCACTGAGTTTGGAGATTGTTTGTTAGGTGGCATTAGCATGGGAATAAGTGACTGATACACAGGACTTAACACTTTCTCATTAGTCTACCCATTTCACCATTGTCTTATCTTACGCTAGACCGCTGCCCTGTCTTCAGTGCCTGGCATGGGGTCTGATGCGTGGGAGAACTTCAAATGTGTGTTGAGTGAGTGAATAAACGAATGTGTTGTCTGGAAGGGTCTTAGGCAAAGGAGAGGCATGAGTGTACAGGGGGGTCAGGAAGATGGTTGATTGCTATAAGAGGAGACAGACGTGGTGGGGGAGGATTTTGCAAAGGGGCCAGGGAGGAAGCTCTCGCCACGGTCCAGAAGGGGACGAAGGTGCCGGGACCCGGGAGAGAGCAGAGAAGGGTAAACACAAAGCTAAGCCTGACTCAGCCTGTCCTGTAGGCCAGGTTCTCCCTACGTCTCACCTCGTTAAATCCGCACACCCACCATACCAGGCAGGTACTTTGATAATCCCCATTTTCAAAAAGAGGAAACTGAGGCACGGAGAGAGTCAGAAGCCTTCCCAGGCCAGGCAGAGAGTGAACGGCCGTCCAGCCCTGGCATCCTCGTGCCACCCCTCACCACCACCACACCAGTCTCACGGTTCAGAGCAAACATCGGCAGACCCGAGACACCGAGGGCTTTGTCGGGGACCGAGAAATTCACCCGCAGCACACGGGGGACGAGGGGATGGTTCCCCACCGCAGGGAAACCAGGGAGAGTGTGGTTGCTTTTTGTGGTTTAATTCAACCTGCTGGGTCATGGCCCTAGATTTCTTACTGGTCACAGATGCCAGGCTCCAGAGGCCCCCGACCCCGGTGGGCTAGAGCGAGGCAGAGGGGAGGAGGGCTCCACAGACCATGCAGCTGCCTTTCCCTCCCTGTTTCTGTTTCCTTCCCACTCCCGAGAAAAGCGCCACTGACCCACGTGTAGACCACCCACACCCTTCCGCAGGATTAGAGACAAAGCAGAGAAAACACTGTAGTGACAGAATCACAGTCAGCAGTGAGAGAACAGGGGAGAAAACCCAGGAGGAGAAGGGGGTCTCTGTGCAGGTCCCCCAAATCTCATCTGGGTTAGGAACCCCAAACTGGCAGGGAGGAAGCATGGAGAGCAACACTTCCATCTGCTCTGCTCTTTGCAGTTTCCAAAGCACTTTCCTACACATCCCCACATATAAACCTCACAGGAGGTTGCCGTCTTCCCCAGGAAAGATGAGGAGACTGAAGTCCACCGACTTTTCCCGGCACACACGACCTTGAGGGACCAGAGCTGGCTTGGGGCCCCGGTCTAACTGCCACTCCTGAGCTTGTTCTGTGCCCTGAGTCGAGTGGATCATTTCCAGGAGGTGGAGGTAAGGGGGATGCTGAGACCCCAGGAGGGCTCGGCCCACGCAGGGGCCTGGTGACCCGCCGGCGCGTCTGGGCAGCAGGTCAGGGGAGGGGAGGGGAATCTTTAGAACAAACCTCACATTCAGAGAAGACTCTCAGAAAAGACTTGGGTGATGAGATGCTCAGAGAACAGAGGGAGAGGAGGATGAAGGAGGTGAGAGGGTGAGGTAACGTCGTGAGGAAGAGCTGTTTGGGCTGGGACTTGAAGAGAAGCCAGTCTGGAAGGTTCTACGGGCGGAGTCCAGGGACGCTTCCGGTTCCTCACTTCCTCCTCCATCAGACCGGCAGCCTTTTGTTCCACGAGGCGCTCAGGACGTTACTCTGCACGTCCTCCAATATTCCTCGGCGAGATTTTGCCCGGTGCTTTCTGGGGCGGCCTCGCCTGCAGACTTTGAGCTGCTCCCGACTCATTCATTCGCTCATCCACCGACTCCCAGGCTGCCTGGCAGCTCCAGGAGCTGGAGATGCAACAACGGCTGGACGAGGTCTTACGTATGGCCGGGGTGGGAGCCAGCACGAGGCGCAGGAGAGAGGGCTTCTTTTGCTCTCACACCTGGGCACCTGACTTTCTCGGTGGGGAATCCAGGAGCTAGCACGTTCCAGCCAAGAACTGGTCACAGGGGCCCACTCTCTCCTCACGACAGCCTGGCATTCCCCAAGCAAGGCTTTGTTTCTCTTGCTACAGATGTCGCTCCCTGTTAGATCTGCCCACCAAAGGAGAACACACTGGCCCCTGTCCATCAGTGACCCCTGGTGGGTCCTTGGTTTTATTTGTTCCAGTGCTTAGTACAGAGCCGGGCCCGAAAGGTCACCGTGGGGTGTCTGCTGACTGGATACAGACAAATTCGTCTGTTCAGTAAATATCTAGGTGATGCCTGCTATGTGCAAGGCTCCAGGCCAGGCGCTGAGCACACAAAGGTAAACCAGAAACATCATCGCAGGCCTGCAAGAACGCAGGGTCTGGGGCTGGTGACAGGCACAGATCAAAACACCGCAATACGACGTGATGAGGAACCACATCTGTGTGGTCGCTCCAAGTTTCCGAGTATCAGGTATCGCTAAGAATGTCTGCTGAACTGAATTCAGGGGCTAAACGTCCCAGATTTTTCCAAAACACAGTCAAATGCATCTAACACCGTATTACATTTTCCTTTATGGCCCAGAAGGACCGTTAGGACTGTGAGACACTCTTATTGCCATTTCCCAGGTGAGACAACTGAGGCTCAGGAAGGTCACACAGCTGGGACATGGCAGAGCTGGGGGGCAAACTCCGACCGGTGTGACCCAGCATCTGTATTCTTTCTATGACAGTCCAGTTCCTGTTTTCCAAATAGCCTGGGCTTTCTCCTGCCTTGTCTTCCTCTACCAGTTGGAGAAGACCCATCCGCAGCAGGAGGGAAGGAGCCCAGCACAGAGACACACAGAGCCAAGAGGTGCAGACCAAACAGGAAAACGGAAGCTCTCCCAGGGCCCTCCTAGCTGACTCGCATTTGCATCTCATTGGCCAGAGGCAGGTCACATGGTCAACCGAGCTGCAAAGGAGTCTGGGAGGTGGGTGTGTTCACAGCCCCCAACACACCCGGCCTTCTTTCGAAAGGAAGGAGGAGGATGAACGTGGCTGGACAGCTTTGCTGTGTCTGCCTCGTTCTGGATGATGCTGATGAAGATGATCACTATGGTGATTATCATTATTATTATGGCCATTCCCTGCCTGGCCCCAGCACAGCTCCCAGGCCCAAGCCAGGAAGGC
>NC_041219.1:42451298-42456296 GCF_002837175.3 Physeter macrocephalus | reverse complement strand
ACACACACACACACACACACACACACACACACACACACACAGACCCTGCAGAAGGGACTCCCAAGCCCCCATCCCAGCCACTCAAGGCATAGGTCACAGGGGCTCCCTGCCAGGCTCAGGACCACAAAAGCCCAGGGCCCCAGGATGTGTCCAGACAGGGTTCCCAGCTCCGCCCCTCCCCCAGCCCCGGCCCCAGCAGGAACAGCTATTTTGAGAGCAGCTGGCTGGCAGGTGGCACCTCGTGATGGAGCAGTTTTCATCTGAGCCAGGCCGACCCTGGCTGATGCTCTCTGCTCTCTCTGCCTCCCCCTCCGGCCACCTGGCAGCCTTCACTCCCCAGCCTCGGGGTCCCTCTCTGAGTCCTCTCCCTCCCATAAAGCTCTTCCCAAACTCCTCCTTCTCTGTCTCTCTCTCTCTCACCTGCCTCCCAGTTCTATTAAATCCAGCCAACATTCCCTGAGTCCCTAGCAATGACCACAGATCTGATGCTGACGAGGACTGAGCCTTCACTGTCTGCCAGGCACCAGGCTATTCTTTTATAACATCATCTCATTTCATCATCAAAGCCATTCTATGAGGCATCCCTGTCCCCACTTTACAGATGTGGAAACTGAGGCATAGAGAGGCTCAGTGACTGGCCCAAGATCACAGACCTAGTAATGGCAGGACAGGGATCCCAACCCAGGCGCCCCGGCTCCGTCACCTCTGCATCTGTATCCCTCTCTTCTCCCCAGGGGCCTGCACTGGGCTCGAGGACACTGGCCTGACAAAGAGCTGCAGCCACCCTTGAGCTCACCATCCGGGGGCGGGGCAGCGAGGACTCGGCCTCCTGGATGGACGGGGGACCCCCTCTGGGCCATCGCTGTGCTGGCAGCCGCAGGACTGGAAGGGAAGGAGAAGGTGGCCTCCTGCGCTGGAACAGGCGGGCAGGAGAGGGGAGTCCAGGCTGAAGGAACAGCAGGGTCTGGGCAGGAAAGGTGACACAGCCACAGGGCCGGGTGGGCTGAGGAGGGTGGGGCACTGGCTCAGCCCTGAGAGTGGGCGCTTCCTTAAATCTGCACCCCAGGTGCCGTACTTGCCACACCCTCGTGCCAGCCCCGCGCATGCCACCAGGGCAACTTTAACCAGGGTGACCTGTGAAGGTGTGAGCAAGGCTGAGGAAGGCCAGGGCCCTGAGATCGGAAGCCACATCCACGGCTGGCAAGACAAGGGCGCAGCTCCGCCCGGCCAAGGCAGGAGCTGTGGCCTCAGCAGGGATTCAGCCGACATAACAGCCCTGAGGGAGGGAGCCCAGAACACAGTCCCCAGCCTCACTCCCCTCCACGTCCACCTCCAGCGTACCCATGATGCACACTGGTCAAACCCAGCAGGTAAACAAAGGCCAGGGAGCCTGCTGATGCTTCCGTGGGAAGCAGAATGGCGTTCCCCAAAGGTTTCCACAGATGCGTCCCTGGAACCTTACATGGCAAAAGGGACTTTGCAGGTGTGATGCAGTTAAGGACCTTGAGGTGAGGAGATTATCCTGAATCATCCAGGTGAGCTCTATGTAATCACAAGCGTGCTTAAAGAGGGGGGCAGGAGGGTCAGCGTCAGAGAAAGAAGATATGATGATAGAGCTTGAGGGTCACAGAGAGACAGAGAGGCTGGAAGAGGCTCCACTGTTGGCTTTGAAGATGGAGAAAGGGGGCCTTGAGCCAAGAAATGCAGGCAGCCTCCAGGAGCCAGAAAAGACAAGGAAACAGGTTCTCCTAGAGCCTCAAGAAGAAACCAGCCCTGCTGACACTTTGCCTTTAGCTATGTGGGGCTGATTTAGGACTTCTGATCTCCAGAACTGTAAGAGAATAAATTTGAGTTTTTTGTTTTTGTTTTTATATATATATATATATATTATATATATATATTAAAAAATATATATATATATATATTTATTTTTATGGCTGCGTTGGGTCTTCTTTGCTGCACACGCGCTTTCTCTAGTTGTGGCAAGAGGGGGCTACTCTTCGTTGAGGTGCGCAGGCTTCTCATTGCAGTGGCTTCTCTTGTTGTGGAGCACAGGCTCTAGGCACACAGGCTTCAGTAGTTGCAGCACACAAGCTCAGTAGTTGTGGCTCACAGGCTCTAGAGCGCAGGCTCAGTAGTTGTGGTGCACGGGCTTAGTTGCTCCACGGCATGTGGGATCTTCCCGGACCAGGGCTCGAACCCGTGTCCCCTGCCTTGGCAGGTGGATTCTTAACCACCGCGCCACCAGGGAAGCCCTAAATTTGTGTTGTTTTACGCCACTGTTTGTGGTCATTTGTTACAGTGGCCACCGGAAACCACCACACCGTCTCTGTAGGCCAGCCTCCCAGGACAAGGAGCAAGGAGAGAAGGACAAGGGCGGCTCTGGAGGGGCAGACAGAGTAGCCCGCACAAGAGCAAAGGTACAGCAGGCATCAAAAAAAACCAAAAACAGGGCTTCCCTGGTGGCGCAGTGGTTGAGAGTCCGCCTGCCGATGCGGGGGACACGGGTTCGTGCCCCGGTCCGGGAAGATCCCACATGCCGCGGAGCGGCTGGGCCCGTGAGCCATGGCCGCTGAGCCTGCGCGTCTGGAGCCTGTGCTCCGCAACGGGAGAGGCCACAACAGCGAGAGGCCCGCGTACCGTTAAAAAAAAAAAAAAAAAAAAAAAAACACCAAAAACGAAAACCCCACACATGACATGTGTTTAGGGTTTGGTAAACTGTCTGCTGGGGCTGGAGCCTAAGACACATGGTAGTAGGTGGGGCTAGAGAGGGTGGGACAGGAAGGCCTTGAAGCAACACCAAAAGGAGGAGCTTGGACTTCACGCTCAGGCAATGGGGAGCCATGGAGGATTCCTGAGCAGGTGCAGCTTGATGAGCTTTGGATTCCATCAGATTGAAGAGGGATTGGACAGGAGTGGGGAGGCTGGAAGGGCAGAGGAAGCTAGTCAACATGCAGCTGTGAAAAGCCAGCTGGCTGATAGGAAGGGCCCTCTGAACAAATAAAGGGACCCTACCTGTGGTTTCCGGTCTCCTGTAGGCAGTTCTAGCCCTGGCCCATTGGTCCCCGCCCAACCCTCACACGCATGCCATGTTCCCACATCCAGGCCTCTGTACCTACTGCTTCCCTGGCCTGGGGACACCCTGCTTCTCCTCCCCATTGAGCTTTCCCAATCTGAGAGTTTCAGTTTGAGGGCACCTCTTCCAGGGAGCCATCCCTGATGAGCCTCTAAAGCCACAGGGGCCTCAGGAACCATCTCGCCCAGCCCCTCCCCTGCTCTTTCTTTTTTTTAAATTAATTTTTAAAATTGAAGTATAGTTGATTTACAATGTTGTGTTAGTTTCAGGTATACAGCAAAGTGATTCAGTTATATATATATATATATATATATATATATATTCTTTTTCCCATATAGGCTATTACAAGATATTGAGTAGAGTTCCCTGTGCTATACAGTAGGTCCTCGTTGTTTATTTTATATATAGTAGCGTGTGTACATGTTACTCCCAATCCCTAATTTATCCCTCCCCTCCTCTGCTGCTCTCCTGCATCCCTCTTCACCTCTGCTCACATGGCCCACTGCCAGGATGTTCATCACCTGGATTCAAATCCCCCAAACTGAGGGCTCAGGGGTACAGGACCCCTTCTTGAGCGGAGCTGGGTGTAGCCTTATGCTCACTCCTCTTGAGGCAGGAGATAGATGGGCACCAGGCTGAACAGTTTCTCCCCTGTGGACAGGAACTCCATAATAGCAGAAACTCCATAAAAGCAGCGTGATGGAGGAGGCTGGGCGCTGCCCAGATAAGAGATAAAAGACCACATATGCCTCATTCTCGAAGTCAAGGAGATCTCCCCAACTACACATGTGCAGAAAGGCTCCTTGGAAGTCAAAAAGGGAGGGGTGCCACCCCATAGTAAGTGATGTCAACTACCCATAGGCCTCTTCACTAGAATCCATCTTGGCTAAGAGATTCACGTGTGCACATACGGACTCAGAGCCAGGCAAAGCAAGATGATTGGCCAAAGGAAACCTGGAAGAAACGCCCCTTAAAAGTGATTCAAACTACCACGAGGGCGTGACTCTCTCTCTGAGCACACCCATGTGTCTATCCACACGTACTCTACTCTTTTTTTTTTTTTTCTCCTAATAAAACACTTTACTTGTTTCACTACTTTCTGTCTTTGTGGGAATTCTTTTCTGCAAAGCCGAAGGGCCAGGGCCTTGTCACCGGCCACTGGTCGAGTGGCTAGCATTTGGTGCTCTCACCGCCGCGACCGGACATCAATCTCTGGCCGGGAACCAAAACCCTGCTTCAAGCTGCTGCAGGCCGAGGTCACCCGACATCACTCCCACTGGCCCCAGCCCTGCCCCCGGGCCACCAGGACACATCTAATTCGTCTTCCACAAGGCATCCTGTAAATATTTGAAGGCAGTAATCAGGCATCCCCTGAGTTTTCCTGCCTCCAGGCAAAGCTGCCCAGTCCCTCTCTTGTACTTCCCACAGTGAGGTTCCCAGAGCTTTCTGCACAAGTTCCTTTCCCCAGCACACTCCCGGGCAGGGCTCACCTTGGACACAAGGTCCCTTCACCACACTCTCCCTGGGCTTTGTGCTGGGTTCTGGGGACCCTGAGGCAAGGAAGGTGCCATCCCTGCATCCAGAGCGGCTCTTGACTTCCTCGAAGCCTCTGGAAACAGGAGTCCTGCTCCAGCCTCCTGGGACAAGATTAGTTTCCAGCGTAGCTGTTTGCATTGCTGCAGTTGGAATTCTGTTCTTTTCTTCCTTATAATTCTTGAATTATAGTTCTTGAGCTGGATTTTGTGGCCTGGCTTTGTGGCTCCAACTGGACTGTAAGGTCCCTGAGGGCAGAGTCCATGCCTCTTCCTGTCTTATCCCCCGTAGCACCTGGCGTGCCACAAATATTCCAGCCAGTTCATGGGTCACAGAGGCCCAGAACCTCAGAGCCTCAAGGAGCCTCAGGGATCAGCTAGTTCAATGGT
>NC_041219.1:42432472-42450653 GCF_002837175.3 Physeter macrocephalus | reverse complement strand
AATTGAAGTATAGTTGATTTACAATGTTGTGTTAGTTTCAGGTATACAGCAAAGTGATTCAGTTATATATATATATATATATATATATATATATATATATATATATATTCTTTTTCCCATATAGGCTATTACAAGATATTGAGTAGAGTTCCCTGTGCTATACAGTAGGTCCTCGTTGTTTATTTTATATATAGTAGCGTGTGTACATGTTACTCCCAATCCCTAATTTATCCCTCCCCTCCTCTGCTGCTCTCCTGCATCCCTCTTCACCTCTGCTCACATGGCCCACTGCCAGGATGTTCATCACCTGGATTCAAATCCCCCAAACTGAGGGCTCAGGGGTACAGGACCCCTTCTTGAGCGGAGCTGGGTGTAGCCTTATGCTCACTCCTCTTGAGGCAGGAGATAGATGGGCACCAGGCTGAACAGTTTCTCCCCTGTGGACAGGAACTCCATAATAGCAGAAACTCCATAAAAGCAGCGTGATGGAGGAGGCTGGGCGCTGCCCAGATAAGAGATAAAAGACCACATATGCCTCATTCTCGAAGTCAAGGAGATCTCCCCAACTACACATGTGCAGAAAGGCTCCTTGGAAGTCAAAAAGGGAGGGGTGCCACCCCATAGTAAGTGATGTCAACTACCCATAGGCCTCTTCACTAGAATCCATCTTGGCTAAGAGATTCACGTGTGCACATACGGACTCAGAGCCAGGCAAAGCAAGATGATTGGCCAAAGGAAACCTGGAAGAAACGCCCCTTAAAAGTGATTCAAACTACCACGAGGGCGCGACTCTCTCTCTGAGCACACCCATGTGTCTATCCACACGTACTCTACTCTTTTTTTTTTTTTTCTCCTAATAAAACACTTTACTTGTTTCACTACTTTCTGTCTTTGTGGGAATTCTTTTCTGCAAAGCCGAAGGGCCAGGGCCTTGTCACCGGCCACTGGTCGAGTGGCTAGCATTTGGTGCTCTCACCGCCGCGACCGGACATCAATCTCTGGCCGGGAACCAAAACCCTGCTTCAAGCTGCTGCAGGCCGAGGTCACCCGACATCACTCCCACTGGCCCCAGCCCTGCCCCCGGGCCACCAGGACACATCTAATTCGTCTTCCACAAGGCATCCTGTAAATATTTGAAGGCAGTAATCAGGCATCCCCTGAGTTTTCCTGCCTCCAGGCAAAGCTGCCCAGTCCCTCTCTTGTACTTCCCACAGTGAGGTTCCCAGAGCTTTCTGCACAAGTTCCTTTCCCCAGCACACTCCCGGGCAGGGCTCACCTTGGACACAAGGTCCCTTCACCACACTCTCCCTGGGCTTTGTGCTGGGTTCTGGGGACCCTGAGGCAAGGAAGGTGCCATCCCTGCATCCAGAGCGGCTCTTGACTTCCTCGAAGCCTCTGGAAACAGGAGTCCTGCTCCAGCCTCCTGGGACAAGATTAGTTTCCAGCGTAGCTGTTTGCATTGCTGCAGTTGGAATTCTGTTCTTTTCTTCCTTATAATTCTTGAATTATAGTTCTTGAGCTGGATTTTGTGGCCTGGCTTTGGGGCTCCAACTGGACTGTAAGGTCCCTGAGGGCAGAGTCCATGCCTCTTCCTGTCTTATCCCCCGTAGCACCTGGCGTGCCACAAATATTCCAGCCAGTTCATGGGTCACAGAGGCCCAGAACCTCAGAGCCTCAAGGAGCCTCAGGGATCAGCTAGTTCAATGGTCCCATTTCACAGATGGGGAAGCTGAGGTCCAGTGAGGTCCTGGTGGCTGGTTCACTGCCATTTCCATCACGACTCCCCAGGGGACCCTCTGCATGCTTCTCCAGCCCCAGAAGGGCCCGTATATCTCACTCAGGCTCTGTGTCCAGGCCAAGTCCCCGTTTCTCACGATTTTTTTTTTCACTAACATCCTTTATCACAGGGCTTTATCAAAGACTCTTTGAATATCTAAATCTTGTGATATGATATTAGGGGAAGGGCCGGGACCCCGGACTGCATCTACGGTAGGATCTCACCTGCATGAAAATGATGTCTGCCTGTGAATTAGGACAGAGCCTCAAGGAGCCTCAGGGATCAGCTAGTTCAATGGTCCCATTTCACAGATGAGGAAGCTGAGGTCCAGTGAGGTCCTGGTGGCTGGTTCACTGCCATTTCCATCACAACTCCCCAGGGGACCCTCTGCATGCTTCTCCAGCCCCAGAAGGGCCCGTATATCTCACTCAGGCTCTGTCTCCAGGCCAAGTCCCCGTTTCTCACGAGTTTTTTTTTTCACTAACATCCTTTATCACAGGGCTTTATCAAAGACTCTTTGAATATCTAAATCTTGTGATATGATATTAGGGGAAGGGCTGGGACCCCAGACTGCATCTACGGTAGGATCTCACCTGCATGAAAATGATGTCTGCCTGTGAATTAGAACTGGAGGGAGATGTGGGAAATTGACAGAAGGCATCCAAGGGAACCAGTGGGATTCTAGGGGGCTCTCCTTTCTTTCTATTTGAACCCTTCCGTGTTACTCTGAGATCAGTGCATGAGGAAGGAGGGTGCAAGCGACACCTCCACGTGCCTGCGCTGCTCTGGTCACCAGGCAAAGTGCGCACAAGGTTCAACTGTATTGCTGCAACAGTCCTGCAACGTTCCTCATCCCCATTTTCAAAATGAGGAAAATGCGGTTCCCAGATATTTAGGAAAAGTAAGTGCCCAGTTCATGTAGGTACTAAGTGGCAGAGAGAGAACTCGAACACAAGACTTCCAGTTCCAAGTTCAGTGTTACTCCCTTCAATGGCGAGTGGGGGTGGAGAGACAAGGAAGGTAGGAAAAAGGGAGGGAAGGAGAAAAGACAAAAATTACCTAAATGCACTACATTAACTGGTTTGTCCCAAGTACACACAGTGTTTAGTACTTGTTGGATGGCTGGCTGGAGGACATCAGGCAAGTAGTAGCTCCCAGGGAACTAAGAGCAGGTCATTTCTATATACGCTTCAGCTTCTGTCTGAGAAGCAGTGATGTGGTTGCCTAGGAGACAGTGGTCCGCGCCAGGGTCCCTCTGCCTGGGCAATCTCAAACCTTTCCCTTCTGGGCCCTCACTCCTGACGTGGTGAACAGGAAGATGGGAGAGTGGGAAAAGGACAGGTGGGGAATTACCACTAACTTGCTGTGTGTCCTTGGGCAAATGGCTCCCTCTCTGGACCATGCCTAGGAGATGGTATAAGGCCAGGACTTCCTGTGGGTGGGCCTGGTTGGGCGGGCAGTGGCAAAGGAACAGTAAGAACACGGGGCTGCTCAGGGAAGACGGGAAGCCGCGGGTTTGGGTTCAGTGCTAACCTTCCCACCATCACTGCCCTCCCCCCGGCCTTCCATGAAGTCTGCTGCCTCACACTGGGGAGAGGGGTGTTGTAGAAACTGAGGAAAGGGCTGACCTCCGCCTCTGGGGTGAAGTCACACGTAGCAGAGGGAACTGAGGGACGCCATGGGAAGCTCCAGAAGCTGGGTTCAGTCAGAGAAAGCAGAGCCACAGGGCCCTGAGGGAGGGGAGGCAGGAGAAGCTGCTCTCAGAATTTGTAAGGCCGGGGCCCAGTCAACACCTGGATCACACAGCGCTACACATTTTCCTTCTGTCTGGGGAAGCCCAGCAAAAACATCATTTCATTTTCACTCTCAAGGAGACACAGGCCCCAGAGGTCACCGGCAGGCCCGCAGCAGAAGTAGGCCTAGAACCCGGGCCTCGGCCTCCAGTAGAGGCTGGAGAGGCCTAGTGGAGAGGCTGACGGGAGGGAGCAGGGAGGGCTGAGGCAGAAGCCCGGAGGAGCTCCCCTTTCCTCCACCTGCCCCTCCTGGCCCAGGCATCAGGGGACAGGCCCACGGGACACAGGCTGCAGCAGGAGGGCCCGGGAACTTCGCCATCACTGTGTGGACCAAGTTCTAAAATAAGCCCCGCTCGCCGAGAGTGTAGTCACCATGGCAACGGGAAAGCTGCTCCACAGAAGGAATCAAGCACCGCTGTCACCCTCAGCGTCACGGGGAAGAGCCTGCTAAGGCCAGGCCCTGGGGTAGGCACTTTCACACACACGCTGTCCCACTGAAGCCATCGTCATCCTCACTTTGCAGATGAGGGCCCCTGGGCTGAGACAGAGGCCCCGGCCAGAGTCACCCCGCAATGAACAGGAATTGGGAGGCCCGGATCCAAACTCCCATCTCCTTCCCTGTCTCCTTGCCTCCCAGGCACCCCATTTCTTCTGAGCCTCAGTTTCCCCCTCCCCACCCAAAGCACTGTCAGGGGTAAAGATGGGGGCATTTCTGCATCCCTCCAGGGTGGCAGGGTGGGGGGAGCAGGCATGTTCGCCCATGAGCAGGGACTCTGGGACTCCTGTAATAATCTCCTGCCCTCTGGGCTTACTTACAGCAATGGCCCTCGTGGGATTCACTAATAGTGCTTCCCTTTGGCAGGTAGTGTTAAACAGACTTGTTAGTTAACACTTTATGAGTGCCCAAGCTTTCTCATCCCCTTCTTCTGGGGACCAGCCCTGTCCCCTGGCCACAATGGCAGGAAATGAGCCAGGTCGAACCAATCAGTCGTTGACCCCGTCTCTCTGACAACTATGACTGGTCCAAGAGAGAAGGACTGGCCCAGCAGAGCCAATCAGAGAGCTCCCCTGGGACTGATATATGGATACCAAGAAAAGGAAGCTCTTGCTTTCCCAGAAGGTGGGGGAGGTTGCTGAGTTGGGACTTCCAGTGACCTTGTCCCATACACTGGAGAAGATGTGACTATTTCCCACGCTTCAGTGACAACAGATTTTATTCTAGCTAGTCTAATCAAAAAGAGATTTTGTTTTAAAGCATATTAGGTGGCTGAGCATCCAGGAACAACTGCCCAAAACACACTGCAGAACTGGGCCACGAAGGGGGCTGCAGCCCCTGCTTCCATCAGGAAGCTGTGGCAGTCACCACTTGGTTGCCAGCTCCAGAACCATGCCTGCTCAACTTCGATCCATGCAGGGAAACGGGTGCTCTGTGCTCTCTTTCCACACAAAACTCAGTTCCAAATTCTAGTCCATGCAAGTATTCTTTATGGCAGGATTTATGTTACAGCTGGATTGCTACCTGCAGGAGAGCCTGGAAAATGTAGTTGTGGAGTTTTGCAGCTTCTGCAGCACAGAAGGCATGCTACGTGGAGGGTGTGGCCAGTGTGGCACATGTCACAGGCAAAGACTGACTCTCACCATCATCACTGTCATCCGAGGAGATGCTGTCACCACTTCCCACACTGCCCTGAGCTGGAGTCAGGGACTTCGCCTGGGCTCTGCTGTTTCCTCACTGTGTGTCCTCCAGCAAACCATCTCTCACCGTGGGGCTCAGTCTGTTCTTCTGTCATTTGGGGATGTGGAGACCTGTCCCCAATACATCTCCAAGCAGTTATGAAGGTCAAGGTGAGAGAGTAGGTGGGAAAGGCCCTGTCCCCTGCACAGACCTGAGCACCTGGGGAAGTTATTACTAGTCAGTAAATGGCTTTAACCAAGAGGAAAATAAACCCAGAGAGGGTGAAGTGACTTCCCCAAGGTCAGGTCAAAGTCAGGCAATAAAATGTGGAGGGCAAGAACTTGAGACTGAGAACTCTCCTTTAGGTCTCAGGGGAGTGGGAGGGAGTGAGGAGGACCAGGGAGAAAGCGGGGGGTGGCTCCAGGAGGTGGTGGTGATGGGTTGTATTAAGTTGTCCATGACTGTACAGCAAATTTCCCCAAAACTTAGTAGCGCAAAACAACATACATTTATTATAGTTTCTAGGATCAGAAGTCTGGGCACAGCTCAACTGGGGTCTCTGGCTCAGAGTCTCCCATGAGGTTGCAGTCAGGGTGTCAGCCAGGGCTGTGGTCTCATCTGAAGGCTCGTCTGGGGAGGGGTCACTTGCAAGCTCACTCCCACAGCTGTCGGTCAGCCTCAGGTGCTGCCTGGCTGTTGGAACTACCAGGCAGCTCATGACATGGCAGCTGGCCGCCAGCAAGCGAGAGAGAAAGGGAGAGAGGGAGGGGGCACTCCCGACACAAGCCACCGTCTTTAGTAACAAAATCTCAGAAGTGATATCCGTACTGTAAGTCCCCTACATACGAACAAGTTCCATTCCGACAGCACGTTCATAAGTCCAACAAAGTTAGCCTAGGTACACGACTAACACAATCGGCTATATAGTCCTGTACTGTAATAGGTTTATAATACTTTTCCCACAAATAATACAGAGAAAACAAAAAAAAATAAAGAAAACATTTTTAATCTTACAGTACAGTCCCTTGAAAAGTACAGTAGTACAGAACAAGAGCTGGCATGCAGGGGCTGGCATCGAGTGAACAAGAAAGAAGAGTTACTGACAGAAGGAGGGACAGGAGGTGGGAGGTGGTAGGGCTAAAGGATCGTCAGCAATAGGAGATGGAGGGCAAGCTGCAGTTTCACTCACGCCTGACGTTGATGGCACAGGTTCTGGTTCCTTGCTGCATTCAATTCTATCTACCCTCTTGAAAAAACGATCCAGGGGTGTCTGGGTAGTACTGTACTGTGCCAGCTACAACACTGCTGCTTTTACGCTTGCTTCCAGACATCCTGGGCTTGAAGTAAAGATACTGTACTCCTGTACTCTATACAGTACTGTACAGTAAAGTACACAGAAGCACAGCCTCTCGTGGAGGATGCACGCACGTGACAATGTACGCCAGACACGTGAACTAAACGTGATTGGACATGCAAACGCATGTTCGCATCTTTGAAAGATCGCAACTTGAAGGTTAGTATGTAGGGGACTTACTCATTCCGTTTTTAGACTCAAGTCTCTAGATCAGCCCACACTCAAGCGGGGAGGATGACACAAGAGTGCACGTACCAGGAGGTGGGGTCACCCAGGCCATCTGAGAGGGCACCCACCACAGAGCTTGAGGGAGAAGCCCCGCCACAGGTCCCTGCCCCCCAAGGCCCAGCCTGCCTCTGAGAAGAAGGTGGGTCGGTGGGGTAAGGGAGGCTGCTCCCAGCTCCTCTGCACCAGCCCTGGGCCCTGTGGGTGGAAAAGCTGAACTGAATCTGCACTTGCTTGTGACCTTTCCCCTGAGGGGAGAAGACGGAGGAGGGAGAACAGGACGGAGTTCAGGGCTACACACACCAGCAATGGCAGCAACGTGGCCCCCCCTCAGATTAGGGTTTTCCAGTAAAACAGAAGGCCCCGAGGCCCCAAAAGGCGGCGTGGTATCATGTGAGGAGCACTGGACTAGGAGTCAAGAGGTCTGGGTTCTGACTCTGGGTAAGCCCCTAAGTGGCTGTGTGTCTGTGAGGAAGTTACACACCCTCTCTGGGCCTCAGTCTCTCCAGCTGTAACACAGGGGTGGTGATCTGATATCGCCCAGGTGCTCTTGGGCCCCAGTGGTCAGAGTTCCCCTCCATGCAAAGGGGACCATGATCGGATGGAGGCAACATAGGGGTTTGGCCTGGGCTTCCACCACCTGCCCCTGGGGCACCCGCCCCCAGCATCCTCTCCCGCTCTGCCTCTCTCCTTAGTGCTGGTTCCCTGGCTTTCCTTCCTGACCCACCATCTCTGTGTTCACACAGCCCAGCCTGCTCCCAACCTCCTTCCCTCTCCTCTAGCCCCCGGCCCCCCGCCAGCCGGGTGAGGCCAGACTGGGCTTGAGGAAAGGGCAGAGCAGATGGCTTGGGCAGGGACTACACCGTGGCTGGAAGCTGCTCAGCTGCTGCCAGGGGTTGGCTCTGGAGGCTGGCCTCTTGTCTTCCTCCCCCGGGAAGGTGGGGGAAGATGCGTGCAGACTTGAAGCAGCTGCTCTGCGAGGTTCCTCCTCCCCCCTCCCCGCCCCCAGCCCTGCTGCTGAGAAGCGAGGTGCACGTGGGGACCGTGCCAAGAACCGGCAGAGCAGCGTTCTGGCTCCCAGGCTGGGGGCTTCTGTAAGTGCTGCCGGCTACCCCCAGCCCCAGCCAGCCCCTCGGCTCCAACTCAAAGCGCAAGGCCACCCCAGTACCCACACACCAGGCCTGCACGGAATCTCTTCCTACTGGAAGATCCCCTAGCGCTCTGTGCTTGCTCACAGGCCTGACACCTTGACACTGGCAGCAACATTCGTTTCTGGGCCTTACTCCCCCAAGGCAGGAAGGAACAAGCTTTGTTCTCTCTAGTCCCAGGAAACACAGTGGATGCTCAGTAGATTTTCTTGAATGAACTAGAAAAGATTGATAATAATAATGGAAACATTTATAGAGTATTCACCATGTGCCAACCACTCTCCTGGGAACCTTCTACACATCAATGCACTTAATCCTCATCACAATCTTATATTGGAGGTACTATTAATATCTCCACAACACAAATGCATGAATGAGTGAATGCCATATTCTTTCAACGGGAAGGCTCTAACCCACGGGAGATCACACACGTCACCAGGCAGAAAGCATGAGAGGGTGTGAGGGTGAGTGATAAGATAATAATCTATTCCCTGTTACATACATCTCTTTTGATTATCACAACTCTCCAGGGAGGTATAAAGGGCAAAAATAAACAAGGTCCTACTGTATAGCACAGGGAACTATATTCAATATCCTGTAATAAACGATAATGGAAAAGAATATGAAAAATAATATGTGTGTGTGTATAACTGAATCACTTTGCTGTGCAGCAGAAATTAACACAACATTGTAAATCAACTATACCTCAATAAAGTAATTTTTAAAAAAATACCGTCATAGGGCTTCCCTGGTGGCGCAGTGGTTGAGAGTCCGCCTGCCGATGCAGGGGACGCGCGTTGGTGCCCCGGTCCGGGAGGATCCCACATGCCGCGGAGCGGCTGGGCCCGTGAGCCATGGCCGCTGAGCCTGCGCGTCCGGAGCCTGTGCTCAGCAACGGGAGAGGCCACGACAGTGAGAGGCCCGTGTACAGCAAAAAGAAAAAAAAAAAAAAAAACCCCCCAAAACCCGTCATAATCCCTATTCTCCCGATCTGTATCATTCAGGATAGGTAAGATAACACCATGTAACAAACAGCCTCCAATCTCAGTGACTTAAAACAACCAAGGTTTATTTCTCACTTGTGCAACATATCCAGTAGAAGGGTGGGGACGGAACCCACCTGGAATTTCCCATCACTGCTCAGGGGGAGGGGAGCAGGAAGAACCATGACTAGTTCTGAACGGTCTCCACCCAGAAGTGACATGTTACTTTGGCTCCGATTTCATTGGCCAGAGCATGTCACATAGCAAACTCAAAGGGCTGGGATGTGTAATCTTCGGTGGGCCCAGAAGAAGGGGGAACTGTGGGTCTGGGTGGAAAGTATTGGGTTAACTGAGTCATTTATGGAGTGTCTGCTCTGTGCTAAGCAATGGGAAGAAACACAAAATTTGGCAGGGCCCTGTCCTCCCAGAGTACACCTTCTAATGCGGAAACAGATAAACAGAATAAAATCACAATCCAGTGAGACTATAGCTCTGACAGAGGACAGGCGTGCTCAGAGGGGTCCCTGACCTGGCCCCGGGGAGCAGGAGGGCTTCTGAAAGAGGAAATAACAGAGCTGAGTAAGGCCAGCCTTCCAACCCAGATCCCAGGTGGAGAAAGGACACGGCAAGGCCTGCCCTGGGTGGACCCACTACCCTAAGCCCCCATCTTGCAGGGAACCCCATGGGGACAGGGGTCTAGCCTCGGTGCCCAATGCCTACCATGTGACTCTGGGCACTTCCGCTCTTCCCTCCACAGGGGGCAAATAGAAAGTGGGTCCATACCAGGAACAGGTGGGCCTTTCTGGGATGAGGACCCCTGGAGGAGGAGGGGCAGAGAGAGAATGCAGGACCAACCTCCTTTGTACTGGGGGGACACTCTTCTAAGTACCACTGCCCCTTCTAAAGGGATGGGTGGACTTGAAGCCGGGTGTCGGGGGGGATTCCAGGAGCCAAGAAAGACCCTTTAGCTCACCTGCGCTGTGACAGAGACACCAGTGGGAGCCTGAGGGCAGGGGGCTAAAAGCAGCTGGGACCCGGGAGACCAGGTCACCCAGAAATCCACCTAATTCTAACATCTGGGAAGAGATCCAAGAAACTCTAACAGTGGTCACCTCCAGGGAGGGAAAGTGGATGGCTGGGGACAGCCTACAGAGAAGGGGGACTGAGTCTTCCTTTTGTTTTTTCAACCAGGTATTACCTAAGTGGAAAAAAAATTAAACAAGTATATATTTGACTTGAATAAAAATTTCTATGGGTCTAGGCTTTATAAGCCTCTAAGATTGTAAGATCCTTCTAAGACTAGGATTCTCAGAGGCAGCTGGCAAAGACATGGCGGTGAGATGCCCCTGGGTTTGAACCCTGGCTGCACCCATTGCTGTGACTTAAATCTCACGGTGCCTCCGTTTCCTGGTCTGGAATCGGAGACAAGGATACCTTCTTCCCCTGGAACATTTTAAGATTAAATGAGATAAAGTATGTCAGGTGTCCTCCCAGGGTCTGGGACACCACGAAGCCTTTGTCTAAACAAAGCAGTGGTGAATACCCAGAGCCTAGAGGATTCTCCAGGCTGAGTCCCAGCCAGGGCGTTTCCTGATTCCCAGGGAGGAACAGGAGGTCTCTAGGAAGCCGCTGGTGACAGCAGGGGGGCAGGGAGGGAGGGAAACAGACACTGCTGCTGTGGCCGGTACTCTGGCGCCCCCTCCTGGACACTGTTCTCCTTACACCCCTGGGAGAACGAGAGGCTTCACTTTTATCAAAAATCTCCCTTTGCTTGGGGTTATTTTTTAAAAAAGGACCAACGCTAGGGACAAGGTAAGAGGCCCACTGGCTGCTTTGGGGTCCCAGCCCAACCTACAGCACTTGGCAAAAGTTCCGCAGCTCTTGTCAATGACTTAGTAAGCACATTATTAACCACAGGCACCACCGGCTGAGCCAAAGGCGATGTCTGCACTCTCCAACGAAGTGCTCTGCCTGCATTGTTTCACTTCATCCTCTTCATACTTACTCAGTCTGCATGACTATTAACCTCTTTTAAACTCTGGGGAAACGGCGGCCCAGGGAGATAAACTAAACTCAGAGGCAGCTGCACACAGCCAGGTTGTGGCGGCATTAGGTTCCAGGCTCGGGCCTTTCAGCCTCCACCTCGCACTCAGGAAGGATCAGTACCTGCATCTCCCATTGATAGAGCACTGGCCCTGTGACGGGTACCCAGCTGAGTGCTTTCACACATGCTGTTCAACTCTGATTACAACTCTTCGGGATAGGTTTTTATTTCCCCCATTGCAGGGTGACCTACTGTCCTGGTTTGCCCAGGATGGAGGGAGTTCTGGGATGTAGGACTTTTGGTGCTAACACCAGAAATGCCCTACCCACGTTACAGACAAGGAAACTGAGATCCAGAGAGGGCGATATACTACAAGCAACTATATGCCAATAAAATGGACAACCTAGAAGAAACGGACAAATTCTCAAAAGAGACGGTGATAGCACTGCTATCAGGCGTGGAGCCTGAAGTCTGGATCTAGAGTGAGGGGGGTCAAGTAGCTCAGAAACACAGGCTGAGGGACTTCCCTCGTGGCGCAGTGGTTAAGACTCTGTGCTCCCAAAGCAGGGGGCCGAGGTTCAATCCCGGGTCGGGGAACTAGATCCCACATGCATGCCTCCACTAAAGAGCTGGCAAGCTGCAACTAAAGGAACCCACCTGCAGCAACTAAGGAGCCCACGTGCCACAACAAAGACCCGGTGCAACCAAATAAATAAATAGATATTTAAAAAATCTTAAAAAAAGAAAAAGAAACACAGGCTGAGGGACTTCCCTGGTGGTCCAGTGGTTAAGACTCCACGCTCCCATTGCAGGGGGCCTGGGTTCCATCCCTGGTCAGGGAGCTAGATCCTGCATGCCGCAGCTAAGACCCTGACACAGCCAAATAAATAAATAAATAAATATTTTAAAAAAAAAACAACCCAACCCACAGGCTGAGCTGGTTCCATAAGGAAGAACAAAGTGAGAGGGTAGGAGGGGGTGAGAAGAAACGGTGGGAGAGACAAGAAGCCCTTGAAGGCACTAATAATGTCCCCTAATAAGACCACCCTAGGTTGGTAACCTGGACCCTCCACTTACGGGCTGAGACATTCTTTTCCTTAAAATCTGAGCCTCGATTTCCCATCCCCATAAATTGAGGATAATAACCTTGCAGTGCCGCTCATTCATACAACCGGTATCTACTGAGTCCCTAAGGCAAACCCGGCATGAAAAAGAACGTAAACACAGTAACGTGTAATTAATGGGTGTGAGTCCCTGGCACATAGTAAGTACCGATTAGTCACCAGGGAGAATTCTAGACCCCCAGACCTGGAAGACCAAGCCCTGCAATGGGTGCTTGACTGCCTACAGAGACAGGGAGCTTACTATCCCACAACACAGCCAATCTTTTAGCATGTGCCAACGCATGTTGGTTCCTGTATGTCTACGAACGTTTTTTTTTAAATAAATAAATAAATTTATTTATTTATCTATTTATTTTTGGCTGCGTTGGGTCTTCGTTGCTGCGTGTGGGCTTTCTCTAGTTGCGGTGAGCAGGGGCTACTCTTCGTTGCGGTGCATGGGCTTCTCATTGCGGTGGCTCCTCTTGTTGCGGAGCACGGGCTCTAGGCGTGCGGGCTCAGTAGTTGTGGCTCGCAGGCTCTGGAGCGCAGGCTCAGTAGTTGTGGTGCACGGACTTAGTTGCTCCACGGCATGTGGGATCTTCCAGGACCAGGGCTCGAACCCGTGTCCCCTGCACCGGCAGGCGGATTCTTAACCACTGCGCCACCAGGGAAGTCCTGTCTATGAACGTTTAATATGCTTTTTTTTTTTTTTTTTTTTTTTTTTTTTTTTTTTTTTTTTTTTTGGCCGCAGGCTTGAGGGATCTTAATTCCCCAACAAGGGATCAAACCCATGCCCCCTGCAGTAGAAGCACAGAGTCCTAACCACCGGATGGCCGGAGAATTCCCACGTTTAATAAGCTTTTACTCTGTGCCAGGAGCTTCTAAGTGTTTTGCATGTTTTAACCCATTCAATCCCCATGGCAGCCCTCAGTATCTGGGCAGGGTTTGGGCTGGAGCAGTCTGTGCCAGCGGAGAAGAAAAACTCTTTCCCGACCAGTTTGAGATGTGGACTCCTCCTCCCTCTCTCTGCCTCTGCCAGGGTTCTGCCTGAGTTGGGGTTCACCCTCCTGATATCACCTGACCCCCGGGATTACTGATCTGCTTCCTCAGGCAAAGATTTCACTGGCAACCTGGCCCAGCCCCAGCAGGACCTCCCTGCCCCCAGGGCTCTCTGGGAGGGGGGGGCGGGGTCTGGCTGTGCACACCCTCCCCACTGCAGCGGTGGGGGCACCAACCCACCCCGCTCCCCGCACTGACCCAGGAAGGCATTAACCCGGAGAGCAAGCTGAGCATTTGGGCCTTCCAGTGAGCAGCTGCTCCGGCCCTTCCAGCTTCCGAGGTCCACCCTAGCCCCAGGCCTCCCACCCCATCTGTGCCGCCGAGCAAGGCTGAAAGTCACAAAAAGTCCTCTCTGGGGCTGCAGGGGACAGTCTGAGAAGAGACCCGGACAAAGTCTCAGGGGTCTTCCGACACTATGGACGGCAAAACATCAGACTTGTCTTTGTCTGATACGTGTATCAGGCGGCTCATCTGTGCATGAGTGCTCAGTGTGACGCCACAGCTACCACTCTTCGGCTGTGTGACCTTGGGAGGCTTACTTAGCGCCTCTGTGCTCGGTGCCCTCATCTACGATATGAGGGTAACAAACCACAAATTCACGGGGTCTCAGGGAGGTTCAGATCGCAGACTGTACAAGGAGTGCCTAGCACGCAGCGGTGCTCGCTAAGTGTGCGTCGCCGCGTTCGTTCGCCCATTGAACGAGCATTGTGCTGGGGAACTAGACTTAACCTACACATGAACTGCCAGGGAGCAGCCCAGGGTAAAGGAAAGCACCAGAAGACCCTGGTCCCCGGGCGAAGCCTGCTCCCAGTAACCCCTCCGGCCTAGACGGACCACGTGAGGCAACGACAGGAAGGCAGGCACGCACGAGCCACGGAGAGGGGCCTCGGGAGAAACCAGACTCTCCAACCCCTGGATCTTGGACTTCCGGCGCCAGAACTGTGAGAAAATCAACGTCTGTTGTTGACGGCGCCCGCTCTGTGGTATACTGTTATGGCTGCCCTAGCAAACCGCCCCACCCGCTCCCCCCCAAATCCAAAGGACAAGTCAGTTACAGGCTCGCCGGGAACTGGCCTTTGGCTGAGTTTGGGTGGAAGGCGCTCGTTACCGTAAAGTCGACTGCTCCCAGCCAATTCCACTTCCCACTGAAATAGCTCTCGAGACTCAGAACATGGGGGTGGGAATCATACATTGCCTCTTGCAAAGTTTCCACATGATAACTTGTTTATTCAGCATTGTGCTCGAATGTTCTAAACGCTCAGTTGAGGTGGCCGATCCACTGTCCCCAGGGCCTGCCACATTCTCCGGCTTTTTTTTTTTTTTTTGATTCACAAACAGGAACATGTGCCATGAACTTGGAAGCCACTTTGAAATGTTTATGCTTTTTCTAAGTTTAATATCAGCACATACCCAGAACACTTCCTGTGTACCAGGCACACAGTCCAGTGTGCTTTATAACACTAACCTATGGAATCCTCACATCTCTCGTGAAGGGACAGTATCATCCCCATTTGACAGGTGGGGAAATCAAGGCTCAGAGAAGTGTAGTTAAGTGGCCCAAGGTCACGAGCTAGAAAGCAGCGGAGCTGTAATTTGAGCCCAGGCCACCTGGCTCCAGGTCCATGCTCTTAACCACTATGCCTTATTGCCTCAGAGTTTAAGTGAAAAATTGTTCTTTTTGATCTATATCCTATCAAAAGTTGTATTAGAAATCCTTCTAATGTACTCTCTGGCCAGACCATAATGATTAAAACAAACGTCAGGACTTCCCTGGCGGTCCAGTGGTTAAGACCCCGCACATCCCAATGCAGGGGGCACGGGTTCAACCCCTGGTTGGGGAACTAAGATCCCACATGCCGTATGGCACGGCCAAAAAAAGAAAAAAGTCTACTTTGGCTCATCCAGACATGAAGGTTCCGTTTACATCATTCATCGTCAAATACAAAACTGACATACATACTTTTATGTCTAAATGCATATATAAAAGTTGTTATGGCATCCCAATATATAAAAACTCCTTTCATGAGCTGATAGGTGGAATGCTTGTCTCTAGCATTTCTTTTTAAATACGGTATTTTTTTGTGGTTTTATTTCTTAAAGAGTAGAGAATGCGTTAGGCTGCAACTCACAAGCACTTCTCCAAAATCACACATTTCAAGTGGGGGCTGTGTTTATTTCCAATGAAAAAAAAGCCAAACTCACATAATCTTCACTACACTCTCCTTTATAATACGGGTCTTGAGCACATCTGCACTGTAAGACATCTGATCCAGTGCATGTGAACTAACGGGAAGATCACGTTGAGGAGTTCCTACTGTGGGTATAAATTAAGCCATATCTGACTAAGGACAACGGCAGCGGTGTAAGTTTCCAAACCACGGGCAGAGGGCCTAAATCACGGACCCTCATCAGCTCTCTCCTCACTCACGCTCTTTCTCCTGAATTTTAGACTGGAGATGGGGTACAGGGTGGTTCTCTTAGTGGAAACAGAAGTTCAAAGACCCACAGAAACCGGGGATGGGTGGGGGACAAGGGCGCCAGGAGAGGCGCTCGGCCATCTGGGTAGGAAAAGGGGGAGACAGAATGCAGAAGCCAGAGGCAGAGAAAACCACAGATGCCCAGCCCTTCCTGCGATCCCCTCCTCTGTACCAGGCACAGGCCTGATGGGATATCGGTCACCTCATGAGTCCTCATAGCCACCCCAGGAGGGAAAGACTATCTGTCACCTCCTTCTTACAGATTAGAAAAGGGAGGTGAGAGATTACGGGACTTGCCCAGTGGAGGAGTCTGCAGGAGAGCTTTCCTTGGGCGAGGGGAGGGAGAGACCTGAGAGCAGCGAGGTCTCAGGAGAGGGAGCTGCCTGGGATGGAACCCAACCTGGGCTAGGGTCCTCCTGCTCCGATTTCACCAAGACCCCGGGCCCAGTCCCGCATTGCTCCCACTCTGGATGCACCCACACAGCCTTCCTGCTCTTCCCTCCCGTCTCTGTGGAGGCTCCGTCGCCTTCCCCAAATGCCCAAGTATTACACCGTCACAGCCCCTCTGCCTGGAAGGCTCGGGGCTCCCCGACCTGGAGCTGTCCAAGTTCTCGGCATGAGCCCCACTCCCGCCCCTACCAGCCACAGCCAAGCCAGTCGCACCCCATCTGGTCCCTCAGTCCTCCGCCTGCCACAGTCGGGTCATCTGCCTCAGGGGACAGTGACTATGCCCGGGAGAGGTCTTCCCCCGGACCGGCACCTCCGCCAGGCTGTGGCCCAGGAGGCTGCGTGGTGGGCAGGGTCAGAGCACAGCCGGGTCTGAATCCTGACCCCGCCCTCACTCACTGTGACCCATCCTCTCTGAGCCTGTCCCCCACCTGTAACAGTAACAGCAGCCATGACTGCTGGGGGGACGAGTGCATCCCAGCTTACAAATGTGGGGTGATGGAGCTGGAAAATCACTGCTTTGCAGTCTCCATGGGTTTGAGCACCAACCCTCACTGGCTGAGACCTCCGGTGAGCATAGTCCTGGGAGAAAGTTCCCCCTCCATCCCCAAGAAATGCAAACCCAACCCAGCTGCAGGGTTAAGGCTCCAACACTCCTCAAACAAAGGAACAGAAGGATGGGTCCTGCAATGAATGCAGCAAACACTCAAGTGTCTCCGGCTGAACAAGATGAAAGGTAAGGAGGAACCGGAAATGCTCTGATGCTCTCAGTAAGGTCAGCATCCAGACAAGACAACAAAGCACTGTGTGAAAGATTCTCCTCCAATTATCAAAGCAGAAATGGGCTTTGAACACGAGTGAGTCAGAGGAAAGCTGATCTGGCCCTTCTCACCTCTCCATTTCCCGGAACGGTGCCGTCGGAAGGAGCTTTAAGCGCTGGAAATTGTGGCACAAAAATACACCTGTGATTCAGCAGTGACCACACTGGGGCATCAAGTCTTCCTGTTCAAGTTTTTAGGAAAATCAAATCGTCTTACTTTGGGTTTCTCATGACTGTCTTCCTTTTAACATGGTAGTTATTTCTAAACACTTTAATAATTTATTAGAATAAGACATTTAACATATATTGGTACATTCGTGCTTTGCTTGAGGTTTTCTATTTCCAAATGTATTTTAAATATCAAATTATTTTATTTCACTGATGTTTTTAATTTTGTGAATTCTACCTTTTTAAAAACAAAATGTACTCATATTGTATTAGGCAAAATAACGACCAAAAAACTGGCATTGGGCTTCCCTCGTGGCTCAGGGGTTAAGAATCCGCCTGCCGATGCAGGGGACACGGGTTGGAGCCCTGGTCCGGGAAGACCCCACATGCCGTGGAGCAACTAAGCCCATGCGCCACAACTACTGAGCCTGCGTGCCACAACTACTGACCCTGTGCTCTAGAGCTCACAAGCCACAACTACTGAGCCCGCGTGCCACAACTACTGAAGCCCACGCACCTAGAGCCCATGCTCCGCAGCAAGAGAAGCCACCGCAAGGAGAAGCACGCACACCACAACGAAGAGTAGACCCCGAATCAAATCGTCTTACTTTGGGTTTCTCATGACTGTCTTCCTTTTAACATGGTAGTTATTTTTAAACACTTTAATAATTTATTAGAATAAGACGTTTAACATATATTGGGGTACATTCGTGCTTTGCTTGAGGTTTTCTATTTCCAAATGTATTTTAAATATCAAATTATTTTATTTCACTGATGTTTTTAGTTTTGTGAATTCTACCTTTTTAAAAACAAAATATACTCATATTGTATTAGGCAAAATCATGACCAAAAAACTGGCATTGGGCTTCCCTGGTGGCTCAGGGGTTAAGAATCCGCCTGCCGATGCAGGGGACACGGGTTGGAGCCCTGGTCCGGAAAGATCCCACATGCCGTGGAGCAACTAAGCCCATGCGCCACAACTACTGAGCCTGCGTGCCACAACTACTGACCCTGTGCTCTAGAGCTCACAAGCCACAACTACTGAGCCCGCGTGCCACAACTACTGAAGCCCACGCACCTAGAGCCCATGCTCCGCAGCAAGAGAAGC
>NC_041219.1:42379199-42432264 GCF_002837175.3 Physeter macrocephalus | reverse complement strand
ACCACAACGAAGAGTAGACCCCGCTCGCCACAACTAGAGAAAGCCTGCACGCAGCAACGAAGACCCAACGCAGCCAAAAATAAATAAATAAATAATTTTTTAAAAAATGGGTAGATCCGAATAGACATTTTTCCAATAAGACATACAGATGGCCAACAGGTCCATGAAAAGATGCTCAACATCACTAATCATCAGGGAAAAGGAAATCAGAACCATAAGGAGGTTATCACTCACACCTGTTAGAATGGCTATTAGCAAAGACAACAAGTAAGTGTTGGTGAGGGTGTGGAGAAAAGGGAACACTTGTGCACTGTTGGTATGAAGGTAAATTGGTACAGGCACTAGGGAAGAGTATGGAGGTTCCTCAGAGAATTAAATATAGAACCACCGTATGATCCAGCAATCTACTTTTGGATATTTATCTGAAGAAAACAGACACGCTAACTTAAAAGCGTATCTGCACTTCCATTTTCATTGCAGCATTATCTACAATAGCCAAGGTATGGAAACAACCTAAATGTCCATCAGTAGACGGAAAGATAAAGGAAAGGTGGTGCATATACACAACAGACTATTATTCCACCTTTAAAAAAAAAAAGGAAACCCTGCCATTTGTGCCATGGATGGACCTTGCAGGCACCGTATTAGGCACACTAAGCAAGACGCAGAAAGAGCAGTACTACATGATCTCACTTATAATATGGAATCTAAAAAAAAATAACAACAACAAAACCAAGCTCAGAGATAGAGAACAGATTGATGGTTGCCAGAATCAGGAAGAGGAGGGGGCCGGAAGGGAAAACACACAAGTGAAGGGGGTTAAAAGGTACAAACTTCCAGGTATAAAATGTGCCATGGAGATGTAATGTACAGCACAGTGACTATTAATAATATATACTGGGTATCTGAAAGTTGCCAAGAGAATAGATCTTAAAAGTTCTCATGACCACAACAAAAAAGTGTGTAACTGTATGGTGGCGGACGCCAACTAGACCAAAAAAAGAAAGAAATGGCAAAATAAATTATGGCATATCAAAACACACAAACAAACTTGGGAGTTCCCTGTTGGCCTAGTGGTTAGGACTCCAGGCTTTCGCTGCAGTGGCCCGGGTTCAACCCCTGGTCAGGGAACTGAGATGCCGCAAGCCGCGGGGCTAGCCAAAAACCAAAAAACCGAACTTAGGCCCAGAGAAGTCAGGAGCCTCACCCAAGGCCACACAGCTTGCGGGTGGCCCGCCAGGAGAGATCCAGCCTACTGAATTCCAGCACCCCTCTCTTACCCACGTTGCTCTAAGGCTCAGTGAGAATCCACCTCCCTGAATCCAAATGCCATCAGTCTCCCCACACTGCCTGGTCCTTCCTGGACATTCACTACCAGTAGCTCTCTTCTCCTAAACTCAACCCTGTGTCACCCCCCTTTACAGATGAGGAAGCTGAGGCGTGGCAAGTTTTGGTGAATCCAGCCAGTCTGATGCAAACCCATGGCTGTCGCCCACACATTAGCTGCTGGGGAACAGCTGCGGACTTTCCCCAGCACCTCCACACACTGGATCTTGTTGAATTCTCACCAGTGCTGGCGAGAAGCGGGCGGGTCCGAGAAGCGGGCGGGACCCGCCCCCGCCCCCGCCCCCGCCCCACCGAGCAGCTGCAGAACGTGAGCACAGAGGTGAATGCCCTGCCCAGGAGCCCACGGGGAAGACGCAGGTCAGAAACCCAGGTCTGTCAGATTCCAAAGCCTGTCCTTGCCCCACGAGGGCAGGATGGGGGTGACAGGTCACCCAGTGCAGAAGCCCACAGATATCCAAACACACCACGGCTTTATTATTTCGATAAACTCCAAAGGCACGTTTCCTGGATCTGCACGCTGAGGCAGAAGCCAGGTGCAGCGAGGCAGGGCAGCTGGGGTCCTGTCCAGAGCACGTGGGAGGCTCAGGGAGGTGGAGGTGGGGTGACAACAGCATTCCTGCGGCGGGAGGCGCAGCTCACTTGAGGCGGTAGAGGACCTTACGCTGCATGCGATGCTGGATCTCGCCCCGCCGCAGCATGAGCTGCAGGACCTTGTGGATGGCGTGCTCCGGGTACTTCTGCAGGACACGGGGTCGGATGAGGGGCGTGCCTCCCACGGAACCCCAGACAGCCCTCCCTCCGGAAGCCCAGGTGCCCCGTGCTCATGGGGGGCTCTCCAGCCTTCACATCCTACCTCTTTGCATCCTAAGACAGGCTCACGCTTCCTGAGCGACTACCACGTGCCAGGCCCTGTTCTAAGTCTTCACATACTTGCACTCGTTCTATCCCATAACATCCTTACGCAGCTGGTACTGTGATCATCACCTTTTTACAGAAGAGGAAACTGAGGCACGGAGAAGCTAAGTCACTCGCTCCAAGTCACACAGCAATGAAGTGGTAGAGCTGAGACCTCAGTTGAGCCCATCTGACTCTAGAACCCAAGCTCCTGACACCCCTAAACCCCTGTTAAGTCTCTGTCTGCTCATCTCTCACACGGGCGTGGTACCACCTACTGCACAGAACTGCTCTAAGGATCAAGAGATGACGTACATGAAAGGGAGCTGAGCCCAGAAACTGGGATTGTCCCTGTGATTTCAAAGACGGCGACAAGTTCCGCACAGCTTCTAGAAGGCCCATCCCTTCTCTGTGGGGTCAAGAGCACTGTCCCTGGCGAGCTGGGTGGCTCATCCTCCTGGCTCTGCCCCTCCCCGCCCCCCCCCCCCCCAGACACAGGCCAGGCAATGAGGCAAAGGGAGAGATGGAGGGCTGGGGAAGCCTGGGAGACTCCAGCAGGACCTCAGCCACCTCTCCTCTCCCCCCAGTGTGACAGAGGAAGTCACAAGGGGAGGCACACTGGGGACAGGCCCGGGCCGAGGAACAGCTGCCCCTTCCCCATCCTGGGCCTGTCTGCTGAGCGACAGGACGCGGTGTTAGGTGGGTGGGAACCAGGCCACGGGGAGCCCGCAGGACTCCCACCGGGCCCCCGGGAAGGCCCACCTGCTTGGTGAAGTCCTGGACGATGCTGTGCTCCGACACCTGGGATCCAATGGCAAAGCGGCGCTTGAGCTGCTTCTCGACGCGGCTCAGCAGCTCCTGGTCCTCCTGGCTGGTGAAGCCCTCCACCCCTGTGGTGTGAGGAGGGAGACGGGTGGGTGGGGACCTCAGTCTGCCCACAGCAGTTAAGAGCGAGCCAGGCCCGGAAGAGAAAATGAGAGGAAGAGGAAGAGCGTGCCCGGGGACAACCAGGGCCTGACCGAGGAGATGACTGACAGAGACCCAGAGTCGGGGACGGGGCAGACGTGTGGGGAAGGATGCTGCAGGCAGGGGGAACAGCGGGTGCAAAGGCCCGGAGGTGGGAAACATGCCCATCTCGATCCAAACCCGGTCAGGGGGCCAGGGACACGGCCAGAGTGGAGGCAGGTCCTGTGGGCCCTGGAGGCCACGGCACAGGTTTTTCTTTGACTCTGGTGAGCAGAGCAGCCACTAGAGGGCTCTGAGGGCCACGAGCTGACGACAGCACCTGGCCCCAGGCAGCTGGACCGGCAGCAGCAGGAAGACTTGCTGGAGGAATCTATCTCAGATGGAGAGCTGGAGGGGACCCAGCAGTGACCCAGAAGGGCGCGCAGGCTGCCCCGGAGACCGCATCTGTGAGGCGCCCCGAGCAGCCCAGGCAAGCAGGCTCGTAATTTCCAACTATTGCCCCAGGATGGATCTCCCCTGCTGACCCAGGCCTGCAAAGGCCGTGGTTTTTCAGCCACAGAGAGGGTGGGACCGTGGTGGGGGAGCCACTGAGAGGGACATCAAGGCTCCAAGTTGAAATGAGTCTGCAAGGCAAACTCTTACCCAGCCTGCAAAGCCCAGCTCCAGTTTCACTGCCAGGAAGGCCCTCCGGGGCAGAGCCTGAGTCATCTTCACCAAGGGGACGGCGGGGCGATCTGACCCCACCCACCTCCCTGGCTCCAGCCACACTGGCCCTTGAACACACCGAGCCTGCTGTCCTTGGGGTCTTGCCACTCAGCCCTCGCTCTACGCGCGGTGCCCAACCCCACACTCCGGGGAGCCACGTGTCCTCACTCACGCCAGTCCCTGCTTCCTGCCACCTCCTCAGGGCCCATCCCGGACCACCCGAGGGGCAGGGGATCCCTCCCCGACATTCCTGACCTGCTGGACTTCTCCCCTCCGCGCTCTTTATTTACCCCAAGCTTGATTTGTTTGCCTCTTTGCTGTGTCTCCCCCGTAGAGAAGGGGGGGCCTCACAAGGCGCGGACTTAGAGATCTGCTCACTCCTAGACTCCCAGCACCTAGAACAGCCTGGTAAATTCTAAGCACTAAATACCTGCTGGGGAAGGAATGAATTCGTCCCAGGGGAGCCTGGCACAGAATCAGTGCTCCAGAAGGTGCTCAGAGGCTGAGCCCGAAGCGGGCAGCAGGACATAACGGCAGCCTGAACCCCACTGGCCTCGGGGTCAAGAGACCTGCATTCTAGCTGGGTGAACGATGACCTTGGGCACTGTGAAAAGGCCTCTTTGGGTGTCAGTTTTCCCATCTCTAAGAGGTGAAGGGCTACGTGCCCAGCCTGGCCTCTGGGGGTTTTGAGGGCAGCTGTAAGTGAAACGGAGGAAGAGCTCTGGAAGCACTCAAATGGTTACGGCTCAACAACAGGGGTGCATGCAGACTTCCCTGGAGGTCCAGTGGTTAAGTCTCCATGTTTCCACTGCAGGGGGTGCAGGTTCGATCCCTGGTCAGGGAAATTCCACATGCTGCGTGGTGCAGCCAAAAAAAAAAAAAAAAAAAAAAAAAAACGGGCGCCAACTACCATTCTTAACTGATGATAAAATTGTGAATTATAATAATGAACTGGGTCAAAAGAATTGTGCTCCAGAGTCTGGAGAGAGGCTGCTCTTCCCATCTTGGGGAAAAGTGGCTGGTGGGGGCTGGGGACAGGAGAGGGGCTTATTCCCAGGAGGAAGCGCGGAGGAGCAAATGCAGAGAAGCAACAAGCACAGCAGGTGTCCGGCACGAGCCCTGCCCACGGAGCCCACAAGCCACCCGAGCCTGGGTCCCCGCGTCTGCTCACCTGACAGGGTGCCGGACAAGGCGGCGTCCAGCGTGGACACCTGGAAGAGCCTCAGAGCCTCCTCCACGTCCGCCTCCGTGGCGAAGGGCTGCAGCTTCATCTTGCTGAGGGCCTCAGCAATGCGCACGATGGCCTCCAGCTGCCTGTGTGGGAGCGACGGGACGCCAGGGCGGACTCAGCCCATCTTCTCTCCCCATCCCACCCTGACCTCCACGAGCTGCCTGCCCCAGGCAGTAAGACTACAGGGGAGACTGCTGGCTGTCCCCGTGATCCATCTCCCTTAGTAACAGAACCCCGACTTCTATTCTAGCACGTGGCGCCTACCTAAAAGACAATTCCCAGACCCTCTTGCGTCTAGGTGTGTCTGTGTGACTGAGATGTGGCCAGTAAGCTGTAAGTCCAAATATTTTACGGGAACATCAGGAAGTGTCCTTAAAAGATGGACCTTTCTTTTTCTTCCTCTCCAGCCACCTGGAATGTGGAGGTGATGGCTGGAGTTCCAGCAGCCATCTTGGACGATGAGGATAAGGGTGAACCTGAAGGAGCCCAGGTTGCTGATGACTGAGGAGCCATCAAATAGGTAGGGCTACCTACCCCCAAATGTTTTTACAGAAGGGGGAAATAAACTCCCAATTTACTTAAGCTACTTCATGTGGGTTTGCTATTACATACAGCCAAATCCACTCCTAACTCATCAGTGCTGGAAGCAAGATTCAAACGAGTTAGGTTCAAGCTCTTAGTCACTCTACTGTATAAACTCACAAGAGTGACAAGAGCTAACAGCTGAGAAAACTGAGATCCAGAAAAGGAAAGCAATTTCCCTGCAGTCCCACAGTGGGCTGGAGGCTAGGACCAGGTCTCCTGACTCCCAGCCTGGACCCTCCTTCACCCTCAGGCTTCCCGGCAATGGGGGAAGCTAGACCGAATTCAGAAGAAAGGGTTCCAGATTTTCTCAACAGTGAACAAACCAAGAGATACAGATAATCAGGGAGGCCACTGTTTCCACTCCCAAAGGAGTGCTCCCTGCCCAGCAGCCCTGACCATGGCCTGCAGCACGGAGTCAGCAACAGCCCCGGCCCCAGACTTGCTGGGCACGTCGTGCCTTGTAAACCGAGGCCATCTGCCCAGCCCGGCCCTGGCCCGCCCGCCTGCTCACCGCACGGTGATGGGGATGCTCGAGCGGCGGTCACTGTCCCTTTCGTGCTGACGGGCCCCGCTCCGCATGATGATGTACCGGTTCTTCAGCTTCTCCGCAGCCTCTGCCGAGAGCCGAGGGCCACACTTCCTGCAGGATGGGGGGTGGCTGCCATGAGGCGAGGAAGAAATCTTGGGGTACCCACCCCATCCCCGGCCCTCTGCTGGCTTGCAGACATATGCTTTCCGGGCCCACCAGACGGTGGCCTCTCAGCGGTCCTCCCCCCAACACATTCAAGGGCAAGATGCACAATGACACCCACAAGAGGCTCACAGAGACCGCTGTCCAGGGCAGGGAGCACGCCAGACTGGGGGTGGGGGAGGGTAGCAGCAGGGGTGTCTGCTCAGGATCTACCCCCACCCTATCCCCGCCACCCCGCGGCCCCGCCCCAGCCAACTGAACTGTCACTGATTTAAGGGAAGCCTTAGATCACCTAATCCAACCCTCATGCTGAGGATGAGGTGAGCAAGGCCAGAGGGAGGGAGGAAACTCCCCATAAGCCACATGGGACCTGGCATCAAGGGAGGACTAGAATCCGGGGCTCTCAGACTCACATCCAAGGGCCCAAGCCTCTGAGGACGGGGCCATGAAGAGCTCAGGCATGACAAAGACCCAGGTACCAATGGGTACCACACCACCCATCACCAGGAGGAAGCAGTGAGTAGGGACCCACCTGAATGCAGCACTTCACCTCCCATTAGAAAGGCACTCAAAGATCCCTCCACCCTTGGGTTTTAGTTCCAATAAGAGACAGCTGAGGTGTGTGTCCAGAATCTTGGTACAGGGGCTAAAAGCACAGCCTTTGGAGCCAGGTACCTGGGTTCAAGTCTTGGCTCCACTACCTCCTGTCTGTGACCCTGGACAAGTTACTTAACCTTTCTTTGCCTCGGCTTCCCCATCTGTAAAATGGAATAATAATACACCAACCTCATAGGTCTGGGGAGAGGGATGGTGTTCACTTATACATAAAACTCTCAGGATAACATCTGGCACAGACTAATTACTATGCGTATGACTATTGTCATTGGCCATCTGTGAGAATAATAACATTTAAGGTTGCAGCTGCCATTTACTGAGTGTTTACCTGGTGCAGGGCTGTGCCAACTCGCTCATCATTTTGTGCGATCCTTACAAAAACCCTAGGACACAATCACCCAGGGAAAGCGAGGCTCAACTGACTTTCCCAAGGTCACACAGTGGGGGCAGGAGTTACCCAGAGCCCACGTCCCCAAGCCTCCCTGCACACCAGAGTCAAGGGGGTCTTCGAGACCATCTAAATTCTTTTTATTTTTTTGGCCTCGCCGCGCAGCATGCAGGATCTTAGTTCCCCGACCAGGGATTGAACCCATGCCCCCTGCATTAGGAGCGTGGAGTCTTAACCACTAGACCGCCAGAGAAGTCCAGAGACCATCTAAATTCTCCACCTTCGCTTTGGAGATGGAGAAACTGAGGCCAAGAGCCACTGAGCGACTGTGCAGGGTCAGGAAGGAGCAGGGCTAAAATCCTCCGGGCCTGATCTCAGGCATCCTGAATGGGGCTCTCTCCCACCCCAGGGGAGCCGGGCAGCCCCACCCCCGCGGGGCCTGCGTCCAGGACTCACGCGCGGCAGTAGGCGATGAACTTCTTTAGCTTGGTCAGGTCGATCTCGCCCTCCACGGCCTGGGTCTGCGTCAGCGCGCTCACGTGCAGAGTGATGACGTGTTTGGCCAGCATCTGGGAGGCGGAGGGGACACGGGGTCAGCCCGCAAGCCTTCCCAAACCAGGCCCCAACACGGAGGTGGAGCAGGCAGGGACAGAAGAGCTGCCAGGGCTAGAACTGGTGGAGAGGAGGAGGCCCTCTCTTTCCCTGGGGGTTGTCAGCTGGTAAGACAACATCCCAGAGCTGCCAGGCCCTCCTCTGCCACCACGAGGGGTGCAGCTGCCTGAGAACAAGCCTCCACTAAGGGAGGCCAGGCCGAGGGGCAGAGACAGCGGCACCCAGACGACCCAGAGACCTGACCTAGCCGAGCCTCGCGCCTCCAGGCCTGTCCATTATGTAAGCGCCGGAGTTCCTTTTAGAAGCTGACTGACCGGAACTGGGGTTCTAGTACTTGCATCCAAAGGTCAACCCCCTCATTTCACACAGAAGGGACCGACACCCAGGGAATGACTGGGCCCAAATCTCACGGCGCGTGGAGCACAGGAGAGGTAGGACCCGGGACGCCCAGTGCAGCGCTCTTGGAATCCACGACCCTGCCTCCTTGGTGGCCCACTCATGGGCCGATCTGGTGGCCGGGACTTGGGGTCAAGCCCCTTGTCTGCCCACCCCCGCCCCCGCCCCCCAGAGCCGCGGGCCTGGCTGGAGCCCTGCCCCCCACGCACCATATCCCTCTCCTCGTTGTGCTCGTCCTTGACGATGAAGATCATGTCGAAACGGGACAGGATGGTGGGCATGAAGTCGATGTTGTCCTCCCCCTTCGTCTCGTCCCAGCGGCCAAACACCGAGTTGGCAGCAGCCAGGACGGAGCAGCGGGAGTTGAGGGTGGTGGTGATGCCGGCCTGTCAGGGGAGCACGGGGGGCAGCAGAGGCCAGGGAGGTGAGAACGCGGGGTCGCGGCCCTCTCAGGTGCGCACACCCATGCCTGCACGCACGCACGCACGCACGCACGCACGCACGCAGGATTCCAGGACCACTGCTGCGGCCAACAGAGGTCGGGCCGCTCGGGGCAGCCTGAGGACGGGGCCAGAACCTGCCCCTCCCAGCACCCCGGAACAGCTCCGCCAGGCTGGACCAGGGAGGATGCTCACCTTGGCGATGGAGATGGTCTGCTGCTCCATGGCCTCGTGGATGGCCACGCGGTCGTCTTCTCGCATCTGTGTAGGAGATAGAAACGTCCACCAGACCCAGGTGAGGGGCCGGGGCACGGTGGCAGCAGGAAACCCTACAGGAGCTACCACTCCCAAGTCCCGACCCTGTGCCAGGCCGATGGCAGGAACCGGGTCACCTCTAGTCACGGGGACAGTGTGTGGGCTTGGCTCTCCTCTCCCCACTCTCAGGTGCGGAAACCGGGGCTCGGAGAGGTGCAGCTACTTCCCGATAGTCACGGGAGGTCTCCACATCACAGGTGGTTTCTGCCCTCCAAGCACAGAAGGCCACACCCCCAGCCCGCGGCCAGCAGGCACCACCACCACTGAGCCACCACCTCACCCTGCCAGGCTCACCTTGTCAAACTCATCGATACAGACGACCCCACCATCGGCCAGGACCATGGCCCCGCCCTCCATGATGAAGTTCCGGGACGAGGGGTCCCTCATCACCGAGGCTGTCAGGCCGGCCGCGCTGCTGCCTTTCCCAGACGTGTACACCTGGGGGAGGGAGGCGGGAGGGTCAGGGCCCATCATGGCTCCATGCTGACCCAGTAAGTCAAGGGGCCCCAGGAGCTAGGGCTCAACCAAGGTCATACATCACAGCTGGCTGCAGAGCACAGACCACCTCAGTGCTCCTCCTCCAATGGGGGGACCACCCCAGCCCCAGCCTGGCGGTTCTCCCACAGGGGATCGTTCACATCCATCACTCGCCTGAACCCCACGGCTGTCCCATGAAGCAGCCCCCAGGGGCCCGGCTCACGGAGGAGCAAACTGAGGCCGAGAGGAGAGCAGTGACACTGCTCCGGGGGCCTCAGGGCTGGGTCGCCTCCTGACTCCCAGGAAAGGCATCCCCACCCTGAGTCCCTTGTCATCTATTGCTATCGATGTTAAGACTTAGCGGATGGATAAACTGAGACTCAGAGAGATTGCGTGACTTGCTCAAGGCCCACAGCCAATTACCAGCCAGGCTGAGACCAAACAAACCCCATCCAGTCCGGCACTCGGCCCGCTGCCCCAAACCTACACACGCCGTCGGTCCCCTTCCTCCTCTATCCTCTGCGGTCCTGCCTGCAGCCTTCCTCTCCGCGGCGCAGCCAAGGCGGACAGAGGTCACCCTGGGCACTCACCCCGATGGGAGAGCACTTCTCCACAAACTTCAGCAGCTGGGACTTGGCCGTCCCCGGGTCCCCCAGCATCAGCAGGTTGATGTCTCCTCGGCGAGTGAGGCCGTCGGGGAGCCTGGGGGAAGACGGGCAGGCGGGCCAGGTGAGCAAGGCGAGAAACCCAGGGCTACGGCTGGTTGGTCACAGCGGTCTGGCTGTCGGCCCCCCGACCTGTCATGAGCCTCAGAGCAGGCGGGGAGGCGGGGGCTCTGGCCTGAGAGCCACGTTCATAGCCAGCTGTGTCCCCTAGCCTCATCCGTGGTGACTTGCCTCCAAGGGAGGGGAGGGTCAGAGGAAACGGCACTTAGAGCTGGGCTCGGGCACACACAGTCGGCATCTGATAAACACCCCCCAACCCAGCTGGAGAGAAGGAAAGAGAGGGAGCCGCCAGCGGGCTGCACGCAGTACTGTGGAGCAGACACCGCGAGGGCAGGCTCCTGGCCCCAGTGCACGTGCCTGTGAGCAAGTTCCTTTAGCTCTCTATGCCTCAACTTCCTCATCTATGAAATGGGCTCGACTGTAACTTTCTCACAGGGCTAACCTGGGAACTGACTGGGTTGGAAACACATAAAAGCACTCAGAAGAATGTCTGGCACGTGGTAAGAACTCGGTAACTGGTAGCTGCTAATAATATTATTACTTCCTCTACTTCTACTATTTTATTTTAAAAGGACGTGACCTCCCGAGTATGAGGCTTTCACCCGTCTTATTCTTGTGGAGACTTGGGTTCAGAGAGGTGGTGTCGCTTGCCCAAGGTCGCAAGGCAAATAGGCAGCCATGAGAGATGTCACCCCGGTCTCAGACTACAAGCCCGAGCTCTCCCCTGCACTGGCCACAGGCTCTGCACACCGCCAAGGCCCCAGCCTAGCCAGGGCCGGGCAACTGCTCCAGAGGAAGGGTGTGGGCCAGCCCCCAGCTGGCTGGCAGCGAGCCTGGGAGGTGGGGAGGGTGCCTGAGAGAAGCAGGTGGGGCTGAGGGTCCTGGGCAAATGAAAAGGGCATTCAAGTCCTGAGCACCCGGCAGCTGCCCTCCTGCGGGCAAGTCACTCGTTCCCCTCCCCGGACCTGGGGGGCGTGGACACCCACCTCTTTCGGGAACCCCCGAAGAGCAGGCAGGCGATGGCCTTCTTCATGTCTGTGCCCCCGAAGATGGAGGGGGCGATGCTCTTGGAGATGACCTCGTAGACATTGGGGAGGGCGGCCAGGCGCCGGAACTCCTCCTCCTCCTGCGGGGTCACGGCCCCAGCAAAGCTGCGGCCTGGGCGGGCAGAGGAGGGGTTGCGTGAGTGCCCCGAGGGAGAACCTGCTGCCTGTGGCCCACCACCCTGGGCCGGCCCGGGGCCTCCCAGAGGGCAGGGCCCTCAGAGCCGGGCAGCACAAGCGTCAGTCTGAGCGAAGACAGAACCCCAGGTCTCCGCACCAGGCGTGGGCCTGTGTGTTCCAGGGTCCAGTGAGCAAGCGGAAGAGTGTGCAGGGCAGGGGGGATGACCTGAGGAGGGCCAGGTGACAGGGGCCCTCAGGGACACCTTCCATCTTGCCCGCGGGGCTCACCCAGCTGCCGTGCGGGACAGAGCGCAGGGGCAAAGGCGGAGACGGGGAGACCAGGACGAGGCCCACCAACAGCCCAGGGGAGGGACGACGGGGGTTCGGCCCAAAGCACACTCACTGGAGCCATCTGTGTCCACCTGGATGCCCAGGACCCGGATGTAGGAGCTCCGGATGCCCACGCCCACCCTGTCGCGGCCCTTGCTGGCGGTCAGGCCAAACTTCTTGATGGAGTAGATGCCCATGATGGTGACCCTGTTCCCAGGGACGACCTTGTCACACAGGTACCTGAGAGGAGGATGGGGAGGAAGAAGGTGAGAGGCTGGTGGGGGCAGGGAGCCCCCGGCTCCCCCGACCCCGTCACGCTTGCCGTCCGTCCACCTCGGCATCTCTACACGAGGCCCCACAGGCTGGCTCCAGCCCCCGCACTGCCCAGGGCCCTCTCCCTCTCACCACAACCCAGCCCATGCTTGGACGGCCCAGCTGCTGGGAGGAGGACAGGCCTTGGTCATGGGGGCGGCCTGACCCCTCCACGGGCCTCAGGAGTTCGTCCGTTATGCTGGCTGGAGTTGGGGGGCGCCCACCCCAGCCCCTCAGGTGCCCCGCCTCCATCTCATCTGCTGTCAGACGCGTTGCAGGGCCCCCCTCGGCCATCTCGGGGGAAGCCTGCCTCCTCACGCCCTCCCAGCCTCCCTGCAAGGGCCACGCCCTGCTTCTGCCTCTTCCACGGCTCCATGAGCTCAGTCAAGTCATTCTGCCTCTGGATTTTAATTTCCTCTTAAAAAAAAAAAAGACGTTGAGGGACTTCCCTGGTGGTCCGGTGGTTAAGAATCCACCTTCCAACGCAGGGGACACGGGTTCGATCCCTGGTCGGGAAACTAAGATCGCACATGCCACGGGGCAACTAAGCCCGCGCGCCACAAAGACTGAGCTCACGCGCCACAACCAGACAGAAGCCTGAGCGCCGCAACAAAAGATACCGCATGTCGCAACAAAGATCCCACGTTGCCGCAACTAAGACCCAGCACAGCTAAATAAATAAATAAATATTTTAAATATATATATATATATATATATATATGTAGAGAAAGAGAAAGAGAGAAACAGGGAAGTCTCTGAGCCCCTCCAACCTGTGCAGCACAGAAAGGACGCTGGGGCATGTATCCGTACTCTGCTGCTTAGAAGCTGTGTGACCTCTCTGAGCCTGGGAGGGGATGATAAAGTGATCTGACCTGCTGGGTTACTGTGGGATGAAGTGAGGTACGAGACCCAAAAGTGCTTTATCCACCAGAGAGTCACATCCCCTGAAGGACCCTCACTGTACTTGTTAATGTTCTATGACTCCCCTCTTCCCAGACCGCACTTCCTCAGCTTTGAATAATCTAATCAGAGACCACTTGAACAATCTAATAAATACCGAATATTTAATCTGTATTAAGGAATTGTGCTAGAGACACAGTGTAGAGGACAAATATATGGACACCAAATGGGTGAAAAGCGGGGTGGGATGAACTGGGAGACTGGGATTGACATATACCCACTACTATGTATAAAATAGATAACTAATGAGAACCTGCTGTATAGCACAGGGAACTCCACTTCTCTATACAGTAGAAACTAACACAACATTGTAAAACAACTATATCTCAACTAAAAGAAAAAGAAGAAGAAAAAGGAACCGTGCTACACACTCAACATGCATCTTCCAATTTAAATCTCCCAGCAGCCTGATGAGATTAAGGCCTGTCACTGTCCCCATTCTCCTGGTAAGGAGACGGAGGCTCAGAGAGCCCATGTAACTTGCTCAAGAGCCTGACCTCTACGCCTTCCACAGCCACTAAGGAAGCTAATGACCTACGGACCCCCTCCTCCGAGAAACGTGCAGCACGCGACGTCGGGGTGCAGGAGCCCAGGTGAAGAAGCCCAGTCCACACCTCCGCACCTTCCTCCCAGGTCACCAGGAAGGGACCGGGCTGGCCCAGCACCCTCTCCCCCTTTCCAATCACCCAGCAACATCCAAGGAAGAATCTTAACAGAAAGCCTGGGGTGGGCGTCAGGCTGGAAAGGGGCTCCCCCAGCTACTGGCTGTCCAGCTCTGGGCCTCCCAGTTCTAAGAGGGCTGCGGAGACTCTGCAGGAAGAATGCAGGCTGGCAGCCCAGCCCCTCCACTCGCTGAGCTGGTCACACATCCTCGTCTGCAAAGAGGGGTGGACCTGCCCCTGCAGATTATGGGGAGATGAGATGAGAGGAAGCATGAGGGCAGCACCAGGCACAGAGCAAGTGTCCTGTAACCAGCCGTCCTCCCCCGCACCCCACTGCGCTCAGCCGGCCACTCGCGGCACCCGACTCAGGGGCACGGCCAGGGAGCCCGCTCACCTGTCGCAGTAGAGCTGCATGTGTCTGGGCATCTCGCCATGGGGCACCGCATCCGGCAGCTCCTGCAGCTTCAGGGTCTGGAAGTCCACGCACTTGCACTTGTCCGGCATGATGAAGTACGGATCCAGCGGGCACTTGGGGCGCCCGGCCTGATCCCTGTCGGTGGGGAGAAGAAGGGTCACCAGAGCTGCCCCCAGAGCCCCAAGGCCAGGAGTCAGCGACAGGACTGGGCAGCAACAAGCTAGGGGTCTCCAGGACCCTGGGAGAAGGCCCTAAAGGAGGGCAGCTCAGCAGGGGATACCCACAGGGCTAGGAGTGGGGAGACCTGCTCTGAGCCTGGCTCCCCCAATAACCTACTGCGAGGTAGACAAGTCACACTCCCAGCCCTCCCGAGGGGGTCTCAGTGTCCCCACAGGTGAAGAGGGGCCAAATCTCCAGTGACCTTTCCAGCCCCCACTCAGATCCCAGGATCTGCCAGTGAGGGTCTGGGTGCCTCGAGACCCTGCTCAGGGTTCCAGGCGTCCACGCACCGCAACATGATGAAATCACTATCCCACTATTACAGTTGCGTTACTGCAAAGCACTGACTTTATGCCGGGCACTATCCGATGCACTGGGGACACAGCCGTGAACAGAAAGTCCCTGCTCTTCTGGAGCTCAAGTTCTGGTCATGGGAGGCCAAGAACGCCAACCGGCAGATAACCACACACCAGGACAACAGAGGTACCATCAAGGAGGCGGGTCTGCAAGAGGGACACGCACCCCAGGCCTAAGGGGGAGGGTCAGGGAGGCACCCTTGTGAGGTGATATCGGAGGAGAAAGCTGAAGGAAGCAGCGAGGTCACAGACTTTGGAGGTCAGAAGAAAGTAAGTTCCGGGCGGAGAACAGCAAGTCCAAAGGCCCTGTGACAAGAGCGCGCTCAGCATGTTCCGGGAATGGCAGGGAGGCAGGGCCGAGAGAGAAGGGAGGACAGGAGGCCACAGGAGCCAGGAGCAGACCGAGGAGGGCCATGCAGGCTGAGATGGGCCTTGACTTTGGGAGAGACGGAAACGGCTGAATCGCCTGCAGTGTAAAGGGTCACCTGGCTGCCAGGGGGTGGAGAGACTGGGGGAAGAGGGTGGGCGGGCGCAGGGGCACCAGGGCACCAGGCCAGGTGAGGGATGACGGCAGCGCGGAGCAAGGAGACGCGCCAAAGGGGGTGAGAAAAGACCTGATTCTCCACGTACAAACGTAAGGGCAGAGCGGAAGGGCTTCCTGATTGTCTGGATACGAGACAGGAAAAAACACCACGAGACCAAGGATTTTGACCCGAACACCTGAAAAGATGGCCTTCCCACTTGGGGTAGGGGTCGTGCTGCAGGAGGGCAGATCTTGGGATGGGATGGAATCTGCCACACGGGGTGCAGGGCTTGTGCAAATCTGCGACGCCCAGCAGACACCCACGCGAGGGTGTCCGGCGGGCAGCTGCGTGTGAGGCTGGGGTTCAGTGGAAACACACATTTGCGTGTCCCCTGCACACAGACGGTATTCAAAGCCCGATACAGGCCAGGGGGTTAAGTATCGAGAAAAGAAGGGTGGCTGAGGCCTGAGGTTGGGAAGCTGAGGGGAACCAGCAGCCAGAGAGGGCAGGGGCCCTTGAGATCAGGGGTCGGCAATGGTTTTCTGTAAGGAGCCAGAGACAAATATTTTCAGTTTTGTGGGCCACGAGGCCACACGCTCTGCCTCCGAAGCGCAAATGCAGCCACAGGCAATGTGTAAACAAGGGAGCCTGGCATGTTCCTGGGCCTTCCCTCCAGACCTGCCCCAGCGAGCCAAGGTTTGCTGTAGAAGACTCCCGGTGGACTCCCAACCCTGGCTCCCGGCACAGGTTGTCTGGGCGCCCTGGAGGGACAGAACTCACCACTGCAGAGGGACGCCACCGCCCCAGGGCGTCAGGTCTGCCCCAGGTCCCCAGGGCACACCGCTGCCCCAGCCCCTCCCTGCTGCAGGAGGTACAGGCCGGGTCCTCCTCCTTCACATCTCCGCTCAGATGTCACCCTGTCACCCCCACCGTGCCGCAGGACCACGCAGAGCCCACTCACGTGTTGCACTTCCTGGGCAGGGCGTAGCCCTCCAGGCCGGGGCGCATGGCGACGTTGGTGAGGGTGTTGCGGCAGCTGCGGCACTGGACGGAGATGCGGGTGGCCTTAGCACGGACCCCAGAGGCGGCAATGATGATGCCGGGGATCTTCACCAGGTGAGACATCGTGTCCGACTGCAACAGAGCCACGGGGAGGGTGGCTGGTTAAAGGGAGCCGGGAACACTTGAGATCACGTAGGAGAATCTTTTTCTAATGTGTACTGAAGTGTTCAGGGATACAGGACCATGTCTGTAACTTACTTTAAAATACTTTAGCAAGGGACTTCCCTGGTGGCGCAGTGGTTAGGCATCCGCCTGCCAATGCAGGGGACACGGGTTCGAGCCCTGGTCCGGGACGATCCCACATGCCGCGGAGCAACTAAGCCCTGTGGCGCCACAACTACTGAAGCCCGCGTTCCTAAAGCCCACAAGCCACAACTACTGAAGCCCACGTGCCTAGATCCCGTGCTCTGCAACGAGAAGCCACCGCAATGAGAAGCCCGCGCACCGCAACGAAGAGTAGCCCCTGCTCACCACAACTAGAGAAAGCCCGCACACAGCAACGAAGACCCAACACAGCCAAAAATAAATAATAAAACGCTTTAGCAGAAAAAAGAAGAAAGCAAATAAGGCAAAATGTTAACAGCCATTAAATCCAGGTGGAGGTAGATGGGGTTCATTACACTCTTCTCACTACTTTTGTGTGTGTGATTTTTTTAATAATAAAAAGCAAAAAACAAGAAAAGTTCCTTTCATCATCATCTCTTCTTCCCCCTCCCAGGAGCTTTTCTGGGACAGACAGGCAGGCTACAGGTTCGTGCTGAGGCCCCTCGCAGCCCAGAAGGTGGGGAAGGGAGCAGAAGGGGAAAGGCTCAGGAAGGGGGCTGCCCCCCCATTAAGTGAGACCAGAGGCACGTGCTGCTGCCACAGCCCGGCGGGCCCCAGAACTGCTGAACCCCCCCGAGAGCTTGTCTTCGGGAAAACTATCTACAAGCTGCAGGAAGCCTAGCCCTCCAGGATCCCAGGGTTGGAAAAGACTGAGGCTGCCTCAGCCCCTAAGCCACCCCAACAAGCGATCCTTCTGGAGAGGACCCCTCCTCTACTACAGGACACCCGTCACCCGAGGCAGGCCAGTCACTGGGTTTTCCAGTGGGTCTGAGAATAGGAAGCTTGTCCCATGTGGGGCTGAGCTTTGCTTCTCTGAGGAAACAGCTGCCCCTCAAAACAAGTCCAATGCCTCCTCCGCAGACAGGCAAATGCGTGATGCTCGGGTGAGTTCCACACACGGTCCCAGGTCCCCTCCCTGGTGCTGGGCACAGAGACGAAGCCAACACGCTCCACAGCCTTGAGAGCCCACAGCCCAGCCCTGCTTCTGGAACAGAACTGCCACTGTGCTAATCAAGGAGGATTTGGCAGGGACCCCAGCCAAGGTGCAGGACATGGGGATTCCAGCAAAGACCAGAGTGTGGCCTTCTGGTGAGTGACACGGAAGGGAGGAGGTGACACTACCTGGGCCCACAGTTCAAAGGCACAGCCACACGCATCCTTTCATTTGCTTCTCACAACAGCCTCGTGACAGAGGAACCAACGTCAGGCCCTCACTTCCTCCTCAGGAAGCTCTCCTCTCCCACCCCTGCCTGTTGTATAAATTCTCCTTTCACACGGCAGCCCAAGGGCACCTTTAAAGATAGAATCGGCCCATCCTCCTACCTAACCTTCAATTCAAGCTGCTTTCCACAGCAGCCAAGGCCCTGGCCATCTGGCCTCTCTACCCGCTCCCTCCCTTCCTCTCCCCCCACCCTCACTCCCTGAGGTCCAGCCACACTGGCTTCTTTCTGTCCCTTGAAACCTGCCGCTGTCCCCACCCCAGTGCCTCTGCACCTGCTTCTCCAGGAGCCTGGAACTCTCCTCCCTCAGGCTGTCACAGGGCTGCGTATCCCTCAGGTTTTCGCGCCAACATCACTTCCTCAGAGGGGCCTTCTCCGACCACCTCCCGGACCCCCGGCCACTGTCACATTGCCTGTTTCCTTTGCTTCATGACTCGTACCACAGGACCTGAAATCAGCTCACTGCTCCTTGTCTGTTTCTCCCACTGTAAGCTCCATGGAACCAGGTCCTGTCTGTCTACAGTGAGGGTCCCCCCCGAGCACCCGGCGAGGGGCAGTCTCTAGAGAAGTGCTCGTTGAATAAAACCAATAAAGACTGGATGGCAGACTGGCTCTGCCAAACTCTCCCTCGTCCTCATCACTCTCCAGCCATGCTGGCTGTCCTCCCCTCGGCCTGGTACACACCCTGCGCCCCTTGCCTCGCAGGCTTTGTACCAGCTGTGCCCTCCCTGCCCCCACCGCCCGAACATTCTCTCCCAGCTGTTTGCGTGCTGCCTGTTCTCACCCTCAGATCTCCACTCAGACGTGCCCTCCTCAAAGCAGCCTTCTTGATGTTTTCCAGAAGGGCCCCCGCGTTTTCTCATCACCCTCTTGGTTTCTCCCATTGCTCTTACGGTCATCTACAGTTACCATGGGTGACGTTCACCGGCTTAGCCAGTCTCCCCGGGGACAGCAGCTTGTCCTGAGTTCACCACTGTTTCTCCAGGACCCAACTCACGCCTTGCCCACAGGAGGAACTCAGCAAACATTTGCCCGACGAGCTAAGTTTTCAGGGGCGCAAACAGGCTCAGAAAGGTCGAGTGAGTTGCTCAGGGTCACACAGCTGGCACCCAGGTCTCTCTCCAAAGCCCCTCCTCACATGCAGCCGCCACCGCCACCCTTCAACTGGCATGAGTGGACCCACCTTCAGGCTACGGATGCTGGATGGGCTGGCATCCGACTTGAGCATGACCTGGATGTCCTGGAGCACCTCGTCGCCAGCAGGCCGGGGCCGGGTCACCTCATCAGCCACCTCCTTGGCAGCTTCCTCCAGCTGGAGAGCAGGAGGGGGGCAGGCTGTGAGTGACCAGAGCAGGGCCAGCCCTGGGGGTTCGGGGGGGGGGGCGGGGAGGTCCCACTCACCAGCTGCAAATGCTCAGCCGGCTGCTTGTACAAGTAGTCGGCCAGGTCCTCGTCGAAGCTGGCAAGGTCCTCCATCTCCACCTCGATCCAGTACTCCCCCAGGTTATAATGCCGCTTGAGCTCATCCCTGGGGTGGGGGTGGGGGTGGGGAAGGGTGCGGAGAAGAGGAGACAACGCTGGCTGAGGTGCGCCCGCACCCTGAGTCTCCCACACCACTGCCCCGCCACCCTGCTTCCCAAACACATCTAGTTCCAGGTGGTTCTGTTATTTAACCCTGCAGAGGCCCCCCCACTGCTGAAAGGTATCCTCCAAAGAAAGCTCGGCGGAGCGGGTCCAAGCAGTAATCAAAGGACAGTTCAGTGCTCACAGACAGGGTTCTGTGCGTAGGTGTCTGGAAGACTCTCACTGCAAACCAGTCCTTTCAGTGGACTCCTTGGAGCCTTTAACCCTCTCTCAGATACTAACAAGGCACACAGCTAGAACCTGGAGATTGAAGGCAGCAGAGACCATGTCTGTCTTGTCAACCACCAAACTCTTTTTACAGAGCATCCTATGGGACTATTATCCCAAAAACACATTTGGGGGCCACTGACCTCCTCGGTCTCATCCCTGTCTACCTCATGTCCGGAGCTGCATACAACAGCCAGCCTGGCCCCGAGAGCCCCTTGCTGTTAACAGGCCACCCCATACCCTGCCCATGCATGCAACTGCTCCTATCTGAAATGCCTTCCATGCTTGACACTCTCCTCTCAGCTCAAGGTCACCTCGCTCCCCTGGAAGCCTCCCTAACTCCTCTTGTACATTCCTCCTTTGAAGTGATTATCACTTTGTAATTTATTTGTAGGTCCCAATGCCTCATTCTCACTGACTTGGAAGCTCCTTGAGAGCAAGTAGTATGAATCTTTTCATCTTTGCATCTCAGAGTCCAGCACATAGATGGTCAATGTCGGCTGATGCATGAATAAGTGGAGGCAGGAGTGGCTGTGCCGTTTTACTGATGAAGAAACTGAGGCCCAGAGACACCATCACTTGGAAGTCACTCAGCTAATAATCAATCAGGCCCAAGCCTGGACCCACAAACTCACGTTCTCTCCATTTTAACGGCCTATGAGGATCTGGTGCGATGGCACCAATGTACAATGACTAGGAACAGGGGCCTTGCCCAGCTCATTCAGTGCTGCAGCCCAGCACCTGGAACAGTGCCTGGCATGCAGCAGGTGCTCAGTCAATAGGAGTTGATTGAGTGGAATGAAGAATGAATGAATGAGTGAAGTAAAACATAACTACCATCTTCACCTTTTGCATCCACTCAGAACTTGGTTTACAAGGTATCGCAGACATTAAACGGAAAGACAGTAAGAAACAGATTAATAGGAACAAATCCTGGACGAAGAACCCAGGTGACTCACTCAATCGTTAACTTCATATGTGAAATGTACAAAACCATACGCCACGGGGGTGCGGGGCCCCAGTGAGTGGACGAAGCACCACTGGGACCGCACCTTCCCTCCTGCACCGCTCCGGCCCGCACCTGTACTTGAAGGTGAAGCCAGTGCGGTCCGTGCCCACTCGGTACTGCCGCAGGAACTCCTTGAAGCGCCTCTGCAGCTGCGACTTGCGGGCCTGCCCCTCATCGGCCGCGTTGTCGCTCCCAAAGCTGTCGCTGTAGAAAATGCCGGGGTCGTCGAAGCCCGACATGACTGCACCTGGCGCGGGGACAAGGAGCTGGAGCAGATTCGGGGGGGGCGGGGATGGGGCCGCGCGGCGTCCCCTCCGATACCTGGGTCCTCGGCTCCGAATGCGGGGCGGGCGTGAGCCCGGTTCCGCTTCCCGGACCCCTACACCAGTCCTCCCAGGAGAAACCCCTGCCCAGACGTACTGCGCCCCAAATGCAGATGCCTGCCGACCCCTGCGCCCGGCTCCGCGGTGCCCACTCCCCAGCCCCGCTGACCTCACCTCTCCCTTCCCGCGCTCCCTGGAACCAGAGACAAGACCCGCCACGGCCCGCCGCCGCCTTGCGCGGGAAAAAACAGACGCAGCGTTTGGACGCCGCGGCTGCTGCGCCCTCATTGGTTCGCCGGGACCCCGCGGCCAGCGATTGGACCGTGCTGCGCCCGCGAGTCCCGCCCCCACGAGCGGGCCGCCGAAGAGGATTGGCGGCAGGGCGCATGACGTCAGACCTCCTGGCCTCCTTCCGGGCTCCATTTTGCTTGCCGGACAATTTGGCGCGAAACTGACCCGGAGGTAGCGGCGGGGCGGGGCGCAAAGATGGCGGAGGGGCGGGCCGAGGGGCGGGCCGAGGGCCGGCGCGGGCGTGAGAGGGCTCTTCTGTGTACTCTTCTTAAGTCTTTTTCAAAGTCTCAGGAGGAAACGACCCCTTTCAGAGCCACAGGGCGGAAGAAGCCATAGGTCCCTGAGAAGTACGCCCTTGCCGGGTGTGAGCCTGCTTCCCCCTAGCGGCTGGAGGGGGCGCTGCCTGCCTGTGCTTCCAGCTCTCACCCCAAACACGCTTCCAAAAGTCGGGGATTAATCAAGAAGCCACCTCTGGTCTCGTTAACGCCTCTAGGACGAAACTCAAACTTGGGACCCGAGGGATGTTTTCTTAGACCCAATTGGTGATTTCTTTTTTTCAGTTGTATGAGAGTTTTCATTATTTGGCAATGCTTAAAATTTGTGAAAATTCATGACCAGATTCCCAGCCTAAATTGAAAAACGGGACGATCTGGCAAAACTTGACAGATTCTCAAGCGGCAATAAGGACTGCATAATCTCCCCTCCCTTCTTTTCCATTCTCACTGGCAACATGAACTATTTTTTCTAATGTTTATTATTTATTTGGTTGCGCTGGGTCTTAGTTGCGGCAGGCCGGCTCCTTAGCTGCAGCACGTGGGCTCCTTAGTTGTGGCATGCAAACTCAGTTGCTGCATACATGTGGGATCTAGTTCACTGATCAGGGATTGAATCCGGGCCCCCTGCATTGGGAGCGCAGAGTCTTAAACCACTGTGCCACCAGGAAGTCCCGCAACATGAACTATTGGAAAGAACTTTTTATTCCATAGGCTACACTGGCACATACTTACGGGGAGTGTTTAAAATATGAGTCTGTTTATAGGGTTTCAAAATTAGATCAGATGAATCTGAACCTTCAGGGAGGTCTCTCTGCATGGAGACATAGCTGTAACTCATTCTATTTAACAGTTCTTTAATTTTCCACCGTGTGAATAGAATACAAATTATTCAGCCATTTTCCTGTTAGTAGAATTTAAGATGGTTCTCTCTCCTCTCCCTCTCTTCCTTCGTGACTACAAACAGTATCAATGCCCTTGTCACAAAAAAACTGGAAACAGGGCCCAGGGTGGGAAGAGCTAAGTCGCTATTTTGAATGCCTACCCTTGGCATACATATCTCATGAACAGTGGCTCCTGGACTGGTTGCACCTTGGAATCCCCCAGGAAGCTTTTTTAAAAAAAATTTATTTATTTATTTATTTATTTTTGGCTGCGTTGGGCCTTCGGTGCTGTGCGCGGGCTTTCTCTAGTTGCGGCGCGTGGGGGCTACTCTTCGTTGCGGTGCGCGGGCTTCTCATTGCAGGGGCTACTCTTTGTTGTGGAGCACGGGCTCTAGGTGCATGGGCTTCAGTAGTTGTGGCTCGCAGGCTCTAGAGCACAGGCTCAGTAGTTGTGGCGCACGGACTTAGTTGCTCCGCAGCATGTGGGATCTTCCCCGACCAGGGCTCGAACCCGTGTCCCCTGCATTGGCAAGCAGATTCTTAACCACTGCACCGAAGCTTTTCATAAACAGTGATTCCAGAGTCCTGTCCCAGATCTCCAGAATCAGAACCTCTCCGGGTGGGGCCCAGGATACACGGGCGTTCTGATGCCACCATCCACAGACTGGGGTTTGGAGGCCACTGGACCCTCCTACCAGCAGTAGGAGGCAGGTGTATTGCTGGTTTCAAGGAGACTTGAAGTGACTTAACCAAGGTTCCAGACTTGGTGACAAAGCCAGAACTAGGGAGAGGTCTCCTGGCGCCCAGTCCTCACTCACATAGGAGTCGTATAAGGAAAAGCCTTGTCCCCTGCTTTGCTAAATACACCTCCAGCCAAGGGCTTTCACTCTCCCAGATTGGGAGGCTGCATTTCTACCATTTCAGTGGCTTTCGGGACTTCGGAGAGTGGAAAAGACTTGGGTTTAGAACTGGCCAGATCTGGTTTGAATCCTTCCTGACCCTCAGAGAGCGTTAACACGCCTCACAGCTTTTCTCTGAGGATCAAATGAGATGATATCATGGGTGAGATGATTTTTACAGCATGAGAATCACTTCGCAAGAATCACAAAACACTGATCTCCCTTGTTTCATGATAGTATTGTACACTGTTGGTATTTTACATGCATCTCATTTGCTTCTCAAAACAGATGAGCTGGGTCTCACTGTATTCATGTTAAAGGTGACAGAACTGAGCCCCAAAAAGGTTAAAAACTAACCCCAAAGGCAGAGCTACCAAATGGAGTAGCAGGGATTTGAACCAGGGGTCATACTCCAGTCCCTAGCATTCACTGTACAGGACACAGATTTTATCCCAGAATCTGCTCATTTCAGCCTAACAGGGAATCCCATTCTCAGTAAAGCTGAGTCTTGCATCAAGCAGGGTTCACCACAAAGATCTGCCCACCGACTGCTTAAAGGTCACCCCCCCATCCTCAGAACAGAGCACAACATCCCAAACCAGCCCCCGCCATCCCCACCTTCACCCCTTCTCCCCACCAGGCTTTCAAGAAACAAGTGAGGAAAAGTCAGCTCCCCAAAGGTAACAGAGCCCAAGAAAAACACTTCAGGTTACTATTAAGCCATGTAGTTTATTATTTCACATAAAAGTTAGTGACCAAGGCCACAGTGCTGTTAAACCCCTCCCTCCCACCCCAACCCTGTTATAAAAACAAAACGGAACACAACAAAATACCGCAGCTCAGGCCGAGTTAGGAACGAAAAGTGGCTCCAACAAAAACAAGACGGAAACACGAGACACAACATCTTTGCATATTTATACAAAAATCGCCATGGCCCAGGGGGCAGGCGGTCACCGCATGTCAACAAGGAGACCAGGGACCCAGGGCATTTGGAGGTTCATGACAGCGGTCACTTCTGGCTACATCTTTTGGGCTCTGCTGCAGGAACGGGGTGGGGAGGGTGCCCTCGGGGCTGGGCAGGACACCTCGTCCCACTCTAAAGTTCAGGTCATTGGCTGGATGTGCTTTTGGTTGGGGGAGATGCCGCAGACTCCTTTCTTCCAGAGACAGAGGGACGCAGGGAGACGGCAGGGACCCCAACAGCTGCTCTCTCTGCCCACGGGAAGGAAGTCGGCCAAGAGGCTGTCCCCCTCCAAAAAGCGTCCACGGCCAGGAGCCAGCACGCTTACATTCACATGGTGTAAAGCCCCACGGCGACCGTTGCCACCAGAAAGCTGAACGTGAGCACCCATCGCATGAGCGGCACCTGGGAGAGGATGCTGAGCTGGGGCTTCCCCCTGGACGCGTCTGTGGGAGCAGAGTCTGAAAGAGAAAGGGGACAGTGTCCACACCAGGAGGACAGAGGCGGGCCCGTCTGACATCACAGAAAGACAAAGCAGAGGGGCTTCAGCAGGGTCTAGTACAGTCCCGCTCAATGCAAACCAGTAGCCCTCTGGCCACTGCTTACATACCTCCGAAGACAGGGAGCTTACTACTTCTCCAAGCTCTCCAGTCTTCCATTTTCGGCCACATTGTGAGGAAGTACCCTCCAGGGATACCCAGGGGACCACACTTCGAGAACTAGTACATTAGGGCCAAGTCCCCTCACCCCTACCAGGTAGCCAATCCCACCAGGACTGGCCACATTCCAACGTTCCTGGGCTCAGTCCCGCCAACAGAGGGGTCGACGTGGGCCTAGCATACATGAGAGAGCCGCAGGGCAGGCGGGCGAGGGTGGCCCCGGGAGCGAAGGCCTGAGGTGACCTGCCAAGCAGGTGGCTGAGCCTCACCCCTCCCCTCCCCCAACTCCCAAAGCCACACTGCCACCCACAGGGGTGTCAGGGGACATATGGTGGAGCACTTTGGTGCTTTTGGAAGTTTCCCAGATGTTCTCTCAGCACAGCCACGCCGTCGAGAGCTGTCTGAGAAGCGTGAGGGAGGGGCTAACACGAGACACGACCCCGAGGTTACATGTCTTCCCTGCGTCCATGGTGGGGGAAGAGCTAGCAGCTGTCCTGGGCTCCCTGCCCCACGTCAGGGCGTCTCTGCGTGGGAACCATTAAAAGGCCCCCAAAGGAACCTCAGTTAAGAGGGGAGAGGGCTTTGCCGTGACTTCCGAGGGTCCCTGGCGCGCAAGTCTTCCTTTCGAGCCAGCGACCTAGAGCGAGCCCAACCTCCCTGATTCTAGAACTGGGGAGACCAAGGCGTGGCGGGGTCACCCACGTGGCTGCAGTCACACGCCGAAGGCTGGCCCCACGCCCTCTGCCCACACGCCCAACTTCGCATTTAAAACATTGAGGAGACAGAAGAGTCAACAGGTGCTGGAGCCAGAGAGCTGCGCCGCCATACGCCCTCCAGATGCCGCCCCCTGGAAGCCCTCACACCTTGCGCCCTGCTGCCAGCCCGCCTGCGAAGGTCTGGTGCCCGCGAGGGGCTCTGGTCCTTGGCGTCCTGAGTCAGCAGCCCCTGCAACTCCTCAAACAGCTGCAAGACAAAAGACACATGTCTCTGTGAGAGGTGGGGACCGGGCAGCTGAAGGGAGGTTTGAGGCGTGGTTGTGAAACATTAGGACGTACCAAAATCACAGGAAAAGATACTGGACATCCATGGACCTTTCACCCAGCTTAAGAGATAAGATATCACAAGTCCGTCGGACCAGCCCGCCTGCTCCTCCCCGAATGCTCCCCAGTAACAGCCCCCCCTGAATTCAGGGGGCCACTCACACCCTTACGTTGCATCCCTCTGCAACTTATGTCACAAGTGGTACCCTAGCAGGCACTCCGTTCTCCCGGTGAGATTCGCCCCTGTGCTCCATAGTATTCATCAGCCAGGGTTTACAGATGAGAAAACGGCAGCTCCCAGAGATTCAGTGCCTGGGGCCGAGGCTAACCCAGAGGTCACGCAGCACGAGCCAACCCTCCCGTGGGGCTCTGGCTCCAAACCTCCCCGTTCTTTCTACTCTGACAGATTTTCTTGGAGGACTGACCAGGTTTTGTGGGTGATGATTTTGTTTTTTAGGGGAATGCAAGGGAGGGGCATTGCTCCATTAAGGAGTGCTCGGACCAGGCTCTTCTGGGGTCCCCGGCTGGGAATAAAGAGCCAGGGAGAGCATAAGCTGGGAGCCCCAGTCCCCACGAGGCCTCCAGGTCGGGGAAGAGCAATGGGATTCTACAACATCCGGATTAGAAGAAACCTCACCCACCCCGGGGAACACACCCACCCCCAGATCTGCCCAAGAAGGCATCCTTCAAGGCAAGGCCTTGCTTGAAGCTCACCTTCCCCTATATTTGAGACACTTACAGAAAGACGCATCCCCCCTCCCTGGCTGGGCTGAGAGGCCCAGAAGGCGGAGGCCACGTCTGCAGCACCCGTAACCCCTGCGGTGCCAACCTGGCTACACACAAACGCACAGGCGACTTGTATGTTGTCACAGAGGACAGCCACAGAGTGCTACAGTGGTGACGCTCACACCCCACAATAACCACAGCTAATATTAGACAGCTGATGCCATGCCAGGCCGTGCTGTTAGGACCTGATTGATTTAAATTCGCTTAAACCTCACAACTCTTACGAGATAATGTCATTTGCCCATTTTACAGATGGGGAAACTGAAGTACAAAGCGATTAAAGGGATTTGCCCAACATCACCCAGCCAGTAAGTGGCAGAACTGGAACCCTGGCCCCCGAGCCCCTGCCCCTAACCGTGACCCTTGGGCCCCGCCCCCCCGCTCTGCGTGAAATGTCCCTGGAGGAGCAGCTGGAGGACGCGGCGGCCACGCAGGGCGGCCAGACCCTCACCTTGATGTTGAGCAGGAAGGCAGTCTTGGCCTCATCGAGGACCCTCTTCTTGACCTCGGGGGTCATCTCCAGAGTGTTCATACGGGAGCGGTACAGCTGCTTGAACTTGGTGGCACTGGCGATGTTGGGAAAAGTGAAGAAGGCCAGGCCCTCTCCGGAGCTGGGCAGGTCCAGGGCCTTCTGAGCAATCTTCTTGAGGACCTGGCCCCCAGACAGGTCACCCAGGTAGCGGGTGTAGGTGTGGGCCACCAGCAGCTCGGGCTCGGCACGCCCCACCTCTTGGAGTCGCTGCACGTAACGCCTGGTGGCCTGCGTGTAGGGGATGGCCTCCTGCCAGCGGGACCCGTACCAGAAGGCCATGTCCTGCTCGAGGGCCCCCCTTCGGTGCAGCTCTTCCGGGAAGTAGAGGGGAGCAAAGACCGGATTCTCCTTGTTGTGTTCGATCTCCTCCTCCAGGGCCACATAGATGTGGTACAGAGATGCCATTATCAGCTGAAACCAGAGCGAGCAGGTCGTGTAAGAACTCCCCGTCCAGCCCCTTCACACTACTGCCTTCAGAGGGACCCTCGTCACCTCCCCGGGCCGGGCCCCCACCTCCTGCCAGCCCCTCCAGTCCCCTCCACGCAGCAGTCAGAGGGAGTGTCACAAGAGAGAAATTCGATCATGCACTGTCTGGGCCTAAAACCCTTTTATCACACTGGATAAAACACGCAGCCTCACTTCATCCTTGGAAAAATCCAAAAAAGGCATAGCTATGCCCATTTTACAGAAGAGGAAACTAAGGCTCAGAGAGAGTCTGCGACATGGAGGTCACACACACAGCTAGCAAGAAATGGAAATGGAGCCAAGCCCAGGCATGGCTAGGGGGGCCATCCTGGCTCTGGAAAACGTACGTGAATGGAAGTACTTACAGGAGATGCCAGGCACCTCCGGCCTTTGACCTCTGGGTGACCATCTACAAGGCACGGTCCTCCTCCCCAAAGGACCCCTCTGGAAGCTGAGCTGGGGGACAGGGCCAGTGCTCCTTGGTTCGGGGAACTCCCGTTACACATTAATTCTCTAGTTTGAGTTTGAAGGAGGACAAAGGTTAAATGTTCTGGTTGAGGTTTCCAGGTGATTTCTGAGCCATAAACGTTCACAGCAGCGCCATTTCTCACCGGGGCAGAAAGCCAGGCAGCCTGGTACAGAACAGCCTGGGCTTTCGACTACGACCGACCTGGTTCTAACTCGGCTCAGCCAGTCCTCAGCTGTGTGACCATGGATAAGCCACTTGCCCTCTCTGGGCGATGTGAGGTCTGAGTGGCTCTGCACAAGTCAAGCCTCGGTTCCCTTCCCTGCAAAGAGGGATAATCCAACCACACAGTAATGGGGCTGGTGTGCAGGTCCAGCAAGATAACACAGGTAAAGCACTAGGTGCAGCCTGGCACTTATTACTTGAGTCAAAGGTCATGGTGATAAAAAATGCTACCTCCATCAGCATAATCCGAGCGAGCACTGGGTCCTCTCGCGGACTTTTGTGCTGCCTTTTAACTCCGTGGCTGAGAAGAAAGATCGAAAGTCTACAGTGGCTGGGGATGGGATACTCCAGCAGCCACGTCCCCACTGCCTCTGCCCCAGCCTCATTTCAGCAACTGTATGTCAGCTTTTTTTTTTTTTGGGGGGGGGTGGGACGAGGGAGCAAGGGCATAGCCCAGGGCCCCACACCTTAGAGCTGCACCTTAAATCTCCCTTCACTGAAGCACCTCTCATGTTGGAAATGGGAGAGGCTCCCGAAAGCAAAAGGCAGGGGTGTCAGGAGTGGAGGGCCACAGCCCCACAGCCCCCCACCAGCTCAACCCGAACGAGCCTTTCCTCACGCCCAGCACCTGCCTGGTTCTTTGCCACATGCTTTCCTTCTATTTGTATGAATTTCACAGTTATACTGGGAAATAGCAAAACCTGTGCCTCACGCACAACGGGCACTTAAGAAAACCCTGCAGGGACTTCCCTGGCAGTCCAGCGGTTAGTACTCTGAGCTTCTACTGCAGGGGGCACGGGTTCCATCCCTGGTCGGGGAACTAAGATCCCGCATGCCATGCGGCACAGACAAAAAAAAAGAAGAAGAAAAGAAAACCCTGCTGTTGAAAAATCTCATTTCATGGATGAGAAAAAGGTACCTTAGGGAGGAGAGATGAGGTGTCCATAGTTTTACTATTAGGAAATGGATGCGCTCGGGCTCGAACCCACATTCCCCCTTGCCTTCAGAGGCAGATGAGAACTAGGTCAGAAGCATAAGCTCTGAACTGAAACCAGCCTTGGTTCCATTTTGGCCTTTCCCATTTACCTACTGGCTGTGTGACCTTCTGGTAATTACTTAATCTCTCTGAGCCTTCCCTTCCTCATCTTCCTTATCAAGACTGAGGCACTAATTAGAAATTAAGTAAAATGCCAAGCAGAGCCTAGGTGGTCAGCTAATGGCAGTACTGCCCCAGCCCCTCCACACCACCACATAGCAGGCTGTGAATCTGCTGTGTGACCTTGGGTAAGTCACCTCCCCTCTCTGAGCCTCAATGTCACGATCTGTAAAAAGATTCCCTTGAACATGCCCATCTGGCCCCTCAGCATCCCTGGTCCCCATCCCCACTTAAACCACTGCCCTGAGCCTTGGGAGCAACCACACCCAACATACCCTCTGCCAGGGCTGGTACCATCAGGCCACATACCTTAAAGCCTTCTCGGGTCACCTCGCCCTTCTGAAAGTTCTTCATGAACTCGGCATTCTCTGCCAGGATGTGCACCTCCTTGGTGGCCTCCTTCAGGGCCTCTGACAAATCCTGGGGCATGCTACAGAGGAAGGGAGGGACGTGAACAAGGGGGGGGCTCTGAGCAGAGTTCTTCCCAACGTTGAGCTTCTGAGGGTACCCCCCGACCTGTTGGCAAGACTTAAAGAGATTTCAGCTTTTATCAGGCTTCTCTGCAGAAATCCAGCCTCCCACCTAATAAAGAGCCATGTTCCCAACTGCCTTGAGATGCAGCCCCATCCACACTTTTCGGTCATTAAGATGCTATGTAACACGGTCCCCCCCAAACCGAGAGGGAAGTTCTGGTACCACTTATCCTCAATGGAGGAGAGAAGGGAGCAGCACACCCAGGGAGAAGCAGCCGTGAGCAGGATGCACATTCACGTTCACCTTTGTAACTGCTTTGATTGGCTTTTAGACCCAAGATTTAATTCATTAACTTTGTTGAGCTCAGATACAAATCTCAGGACCCCTTATAATATTTTGCTCATCACAGAAGTGTTTGAGTTAAAAAGGCTAAGTAAACTCAGCTTTACTCAAAGAAAAAGTCCCTTTCGGAGAGTATTTCTGCTGTATGTCTGTATCCGCCTCCCAGAGAAGGGTCTTTTCTCCTTTCTCTCCCACACCTCTTCCAGAAACATCATCCCCTCTTCTGTACGTGCTGATCAAATTCTTGGGAGAAGGAAAGGAGCCAGACTTGGAGGTGGACAGACCAAGGTTCACATCCCAGCTAGCGAGGGAACCTTGGCTTTGCTGCCTCCCCCAGCTGTGCCGTCCTCATCGGTAAACCGGGACACAGAAGCCACGGTGATGTCCCGCTCCTGCATTCAACAGGTAGTGAGAGGTGGATGCGGCCAAGAGGGGGCTCTAGTAAGAAAAGCAGGCGCTCTCACCCAGCCTCGGCCAGCCCCCAGGATCTCGGATTCAGCACACGGCCACCTCCAAGCACACACGAGTCCAAAGCCAAAAACAAAGTTGGATCCCACGGCAACACTGCCATCGGGTCACCCACCCGGAGCCAGGGAGCCAGGCATGTAAATCATCTTTCATCCCTCCGACTACCCCACCAGGCGGGACTGGAACCCCGCTCCTCCTTATACCAAAGCCCCAAAGACCGGCCGCCCAGCGAGGTCGCTTCCTGCTTTCCGGCTGAGTCTCGGCAGCTCGGCGGGAGGGAGAGGCCGGTCCCTCGCCCCGTGCTTGCCTGTCGGGCTGCGGGCGCTCCATCCTGCGGCGGTGCTGGTGCGGGATCCGGTGCTGGCTCCGACAGCTCGGGACGGGCTCTAGGAGGCGGGAGGGCGACTGTGCAGAACCCAGACCGCCGTCTATTTATCCCCGGGGCGGGTCACGTGGCCGCCGCCAGACAACCGATCCACACTTACCGGCCGGACATTGCAACACCCGCGGAGGCCGGCGCCCCGCCCGCCCCTGGACTGCGGGGGTGGAGGAGGAGCGATCATATGACCCTTGGAAAACAAAGCTATTTAAAACAGGTCGTGAAAAGAACAAAACAAAACAAAACAAAACAAAACCAACAACTTCTGGAAATCTGAGCAGCTGTGTGATGTTGCCACTTCCAGAGCCTCCCACCCAGTGATGGGACTTGAACGCTCCAGGGATCTGAATGGTTCCAGAGGGCTGGGAGGCAGCGCTTCTCAGAGCAGGAGGTGGCGGGGGGTGGGGGGGGTGGGGGGGGTGGGGGGGGTGGGGGGGGTGGGGGGGGCCCGTCCTCAGAGGACAATGTGGGGCGTTGGGTGGACTCTGCTTCCCCTCGGCCACCGGAGCCCAGCCACAGAGGGCTGGGTGGCAGCGCTTCTCAGAGCAGGAGGTGGCGGGGGGTGGGGGGGGTGGGGGGGGTGGGGGGGGTGGGCAACGTCAGGGACTCACCGACCCCAGAGCCTGCCTGCAGTTCCCCCCTTCTCCCTCCACAGCCTGCTCCCTAAATATCACCTCCTGCCGGGTCCCTCAGCTGGCAGCCTGCCTCCTCATACACCCTTTAAATGTCCACTTTTTTTTTCCTTGAGAACCTACTAAGCGCTAGAGACTGCACTGTTTTCATGGTTCATCCCTCCAGTTACCCTGTGGGGTAGATCACTACCATTTTACAGACAGCAAAACTGAGGCTGGGGAATGAAGTGGCATGCCCAAGGTCACACATAAAGCAGGAAGACGGGACCCAAGCCCCAGGGTGAGTCCAGGTCGCCGCCTGCCTCCTCCAGGCCTTCTTAGTACTTGGTACCGAACTGGACAGCAATGCTGGTCATCCAGACCACCTCCCCGCTTACCTGAGTAGGGCGCTCTTCCAGGACTCATCAGGTCTGATTCATCTCATCCTCAGTGCCCGCACCAGGCCTGGAACAGAGCTGGCCTTCTGGTCAACTATGGAGTTAATTCTGCAGGAGACTGATCCCTTAGGACTGGGGATAAGTAGGTCACTGGGTGAGCCCAAAACAAACAGCGAGGATGATTCGTAAAGCCCCTTCCCAATGCTGCAGTACTGGATTCTAGATTAAACAAAACAAACAAAAAAGGTAATTTTGGCCCATTACAAGGATGTCGTTTGTAAACAGGGTAGCAAGTGCCCCACTTCCGAAGGAATGTGAGTACAGGCTTGAGGACGGCCGGTCAAGCACGGATTCCCCGACTGGGGGATCACGGTGGCTGAGGTATTCCTTCCCAGCTGTACACCTACAGGAGTCCCCAATGTTTGGAGAGAGTCCGGAAGAACCAGGCAGGTACAGGAGGTCAGTGTGTCCATCCAGACCAAGGTCAGAGCTCTGGCCCATGATCTCTTCCAGGGTCACTGACCTGAATTTCAGTCACCAAATCAATCCAGTGACCTGGGGGTTGCTGAAACTCCTAGATAGAAGGGCTGTATGCCAAGGAGTTCAGCTCTTGGTATAAATTATATACCCACCCTCTGCTTCAATGAACAGTGATAGCAATACTAACAGCTAATATTCACTGAGCACCTACTGTGCGCCAGACGCTATACTGAACGCAGGTATTAACTGATTAAATCCTCATAATAACTCCATAAGGTTGGTACTGTTATTGTCCCCATTTTACAAATGAGGAAGCTGAGGCAGAGAGGTTAAGGGTTTGAACCCAAGCAGTCTGGCACAAAGATTTCAAAATTTAAGGTGCAGTGTCATCTCCCAGTATACAGTGGAGGGGAAGACCACCCGAAGGAACATGCTTATCCCACTACAGCCCAGAAGTCATCTCCAAGGTTGTCCTTGAAAGGCTTATTCTACAAAGGGTGGCATTTACTGCTTCACAAGATTCACAGAGGTCAGACCTAGAACTGGAGCTGCTAAAAGAGTTCAAAAAAGAGTTGCCAAGAACTTTCTAGAAATAACGACTATTAGAAACAGATGCCCCCATTAGAATGTAAGCTCCAGGAGGGCAGGGGCTTTGCTTTGTTTTGTGAAATCTCCAGAGACTGGAACCATGCCTGGCAAGTAGCAGACAACATTGAATGAATGAATAAATAGTTGCCACAAGATCTCTTTCTGGTAAACATGATAATATTGCTAGGCTGCCAGAAAGGGCTGGAATCAAGCTACAATTACAAATTGCGATCTGAGCCAAACTTTATTGAACACTTACTATGTGCGGAACCTTTATGTGCAAGATTGCGTTTAATCCTGGCAACAGCTCTGTCATTTTCATCTGCGTTTTGTCCATGTAAATATTAAGGCACAGAGAGGTTAAGTAGTTTTCCCAGGTCACACAGCTAGTGATAACAGAGCCAGGATTCAAACCATGGCACTTTGAAGCCACAGCCCATACTCCTGACCCCCACACCACATGCCTTCTTACAGGGGGGCTAGTCTGTCCTCCAGGAGTTTAGAGGATAAGAGTGTGAAGGTCTGAATGCTTCCCATCAGCCTGTCCGTTCAGAAACCCCAGAAGGTAAAGCTCGAGTGATCTGACATCTTCGTACTTAAAGTGGGGGAGCAGAGGGCCCAAGAGGGGAGGGACTTCCCCAGGCTGTGCCCCAGAGGACACAGAGCCTTCAGTGACCCAGAGTTCCTGGCTCCCGGTCCAGGTTTGCTACTCATTCCAGCTTCTTCCCTGGGAGCCCCTGACTTGGTAAGAAGAGACCACCCCTCCACCCCAGACAACCCCAGGGCAAAGGTGGCCGGGTCAGAGTTGATCTAGTGTCTCGTCTGTCCCAGTGTTGAGCTTGTGGCCCTTCTCCGTGCTGATTCAGCTTCCTGACTTCCCCCTGCTTCCCTGTCCTCAAGCAACTGGAATGATGTGAATGGTATTCTTTCTCCTCCTGTGGTAGGCTGATGTCCACATCCTAATCCCCAGAACCTCTGCATATGTTACCTTACGTGGCAAAACGGTTTTTGCAGATGGGATTAAATTAAGGAACTTAACATGGAGAGATTATCCTATATTATCCTCATGGGCCTAATGTGATCAGAAAAGTCCTTATAAGAGGGAGGCTGGAGGGTTACAGGTACGGAAGGTGATGGGATAAGGGAAGCAGGACACAGAGAGATTGGAAGATGCTGTGCTGGTAACTTTGAAGATGGAGTTAGGGGCTACGAGCCAAGGAAAGCAGGCACCCTGCAAAAGCTAGAAAAGGCGAGGAAGTAGATTCTCGCCTAGAACTCCAGAAGGAATGCAGCCCTGCCCACCCATTTCAGGACTTCTGACCTCCGGAACTCCAGAGAATAAATCTGTGTCGTTTCAAACCACTGTGTTTGTGCTATCTGCCACGACAGCTTTGGGAAGCAGGACAGGGATGGATAGAGAGACCCTTCCTGCCATTTCCCAGCGTTACAGCTTTATGGCATCAGAGAACCCACCACCCTCCCTCTGGCATTTCCTTTCAGAGTCAAACGCTTGAGCAGCTGAAACGGGCCAGTTTTGTATGTGTGCTGGAGGTACGAAGCTGAAGAGGCTAGAAGCCCACCTTGACAGAATGTGGGTACTCGGGGTCCTAACGAAGTCTGGGCCTGGGGAAATGATCCAGAAAGGGGGCAGGGGGCACCAGAGACAAATGTGAGTGGAAATCGGAAAGAAACACTGGGGTCTGCTCTGAGCCAAGCATTCCCCCAAGCATGGTCGCTTTTCATCCTCCCCAAACCCAGGAGGTGGGCGTTTATCTGTGGTGGGCAGAATCATGGTCCCACGAAGATGTCCTTGCCTAATCCCTGCAACCCGTGAATATGTCCTATTACCATCGAACAGGGTCGTACTTTGCAGATGTAATCAAGGTTACAGACCTCAAAGTAGGGAGATCACCCTCGAGTCTCTGGGTGGGCCCAGTCTAGTCACAGGAGCCCTTAAAAGTAGAGAACTTTCCCAGGCTGGAGGCAGAAGAGACCTGGCAGGAGAAGTCAGAGAGACATGAAGTGTGAGAAGGACTCAGCGATCGTGCTGCTAAATCAGAGTCAGGTCGGGGGGGCCACACCGGCTGGGAGATGTCGGGGGTGGGACGTTGTTTTGGGGCCGCAGGGAAAAGGCACAGCCGAGGCCCCAGGTGGCACAGACCCGGCAGGGACGGGCAGCAGCGTGGAGGCCAGTGTGGCTGCAGCAGAGAGTGGGAGGGGACAGGGCAGAAGATGGGAGCAGAAGAGATGGGGACAGAGCCTGTAGGGCCTGCAGGCCGTTGCAAGGACCTTTTGCGAGTAGGGGAGACTGCGGGGCTTGGAGGGGAGGAGTGCTAGGGTCTCACCTGGGGTTTCCTGGGATCAATCACTGGTTGCTATGGGTGACACAGGACATGGGCAGAAGGCTACCTACTGCACAAATCCAGGGAGAGATGATGGTGGCTTGGAAAGGACGGGGAGAGAAGTGGCCTAGGACATTCATATTTTAAAGGCAGCGCTACCAAGAATGTCCGAAGAACAGGAAATGGGATGTAAGAAAGAGGAGAAGTCAAGGATAACTCCAAAGATTTTGGTTCAGCCAAGTGGGAGGATGGAATTGTCCGTTTACTGAAGCGGGGGACCTCAGCAACTCAGTCTTGGACAAATTCATTTTGAGATGTATGGGACAGGGCTTTGCCAACGCTGTGCAAACACTCGAGTGGGAAGTTTCTACCCTTTTCTAGAAGTTTCACTTCCTCCTGCCAGCTGTGAAAGCTGCCCTTTCACCAAGCACCCCCGTTGGAGGCTGAGGAAGCAGCTGGTGACTCAGCAAAATCGGCCTTTCCTGTCTCCGCCAGTCCCCCCCTCCCAACCATGACACAGCAGAAACACAGCAGCGCGAGGGGAACGTGGAAACAGAGACTCAGCATTACGAAGGCGCCGCCCGCCCGCCTGCCTGCCTGGAAAACAGAAGTTGTTTGGGCTGCAGGGAGGGGCCAGGGCTGCAGCTCCCGAGACTCCAAAGTGAAAAACAGAGGCGAGGCCCCCGCCGAGGCTGGGGGAACACGGGGTTGGGGCGTAGGCGGCCTCTACCTTCAGCTGGACCGGTATTCCAGGAGAATCGGTGGACCCCCGCCTGGGTGTCCTCAAGCAGGGGGCACCCCAGGTAAACAGTGTCACTCAGGGTGTCCTGACCGCACCCATGCCCCACACAGACCTTGACCCAGCGGGGGTGGGGTGGGGCGGGGGGTGGCCTGGGGAGCGCAGTAGTGGTGTGCAGCCTGAATGGAGCACAGCCTTCCTCTCCGCAAGGCAGACGACCCCAAGTCGTGAAAACCATCCTCAGTCTGGACTGCAAAACACTGAATCTTTCAGGGTTGTGAGAGACCTCATAAAGAAGGTTGAAACCCCACCAGGAGAATGGGAGAAAAACGTTTGCTCCACGTGTAACAGACAAAAGATGAACATTCCTAATAAAAGAGCTCCCCATATTATATATGTATAACTGAATCACTTTGTCCACTTGAAACTAACACCACGTTGTAAATTAACTGTACCTTAATACAAATAAAAATAAAGTAAAAAAGAGAGAGAGAGGAAAAATAAAAAGGCTCCCCAAAGCAGTAAGATGGCCACCAGGAAATGTTAGCATTTAATAGGGGTTGCTTATCATAACCTTCCTGGGAGGGCTGGGTGCCCTCACCCACAAAAAAGCAGGAGAAGAGGTGGGGGGCCCTGGCCCTGATGGAACACCTTTTCATTCCTTATCTCCTCTACTCCTTCTCCTGTCCACATGGCCGTTGGGATAAAGTGCACACTCTTTAGCCTGGCGCTCCCAGCCCTCGGCCAGGTCTCCAGTGGGAGGGATCTCACCCTACTTGCTCCCTCACACCCTGTGTGCCAGTCTCAGGAATACCTACCTCCCCCTGAACTACCGAGGCTCCCATGCCTCTGGTCCCTCTTGCCTAGAATGCTCTCTCCTGTCCCTTTGCTGGGCTGGTCACCTTTCAAGACTCAGCCCAGAAACAAATTATAGGCCTCCATGAAATAGCTAAACCTATAAAACATACAGAATAAATCATAAAGGAAAACCTTACTGACCTTAGATTTGGCAAAGATTTCTCAAATACAACCACAAAAAAAAAAAAAAAACAAAAAAAAGCACACAATATTAAAAAAAACAATGGGACTTCATTAAAAGTTAAGACTTTTGCTCCTTCAAAGACACTGTGACCAAGAGAAGAGGCGTCAGAGACTAGAAGAAAATAGTTGCAAAAATATATCCAACAAAGGACTTGTCTAGACTATGTAAAGAACCGATATGATTCAATAATAAGAAGGCAAATAAGTGAATTTTTAAAAGCAGGTAAAAAGTCTGAACAGACAATTTACCAGAACAGATATGTGAATGCTAACTAAGCACATGAAAAGATATTCAAGTTCATAGGTCGTGAGGGCAAAAATGCAAATTAAAACTGGTGTGAGACTTCACTACACACCTATCCTAATGGCTAAAATTAAAGGCTGGTTTTTCCTGCTGTTGTGAATGCAGAGCAATGAGAACACTCATTTACTGCTGGTGGGAACATAAAATGGTACTCGCAGGAGGCCAGAGTGTGACACTCCCCAAACTACCACTTTGGTATAAGGGTTATTTTGAGCTAAAGACAACTGAGAAACAGCAAACGCCAGGAAACCATTCTCTGCTTTCCCCCTTACTTGCTTCAAAGCAGGCTTAGACAACTCCAGACTCTTAGCCCAGGGATGGCACTCAGAGGAATCGGCATAACAAACCTTACCAAATTAACCCTTATCTTCCACTAGTTTCCCCCATATATTTACCCTCCCCCAGCTTGCTGCCCCCCAAAGCCTAAACTCTTTTTCCTTTTCTTGTCACCTGTCTACACATTTATTCTGTTAAGATGCTACATAAGCCCCAGTTCTAACCACTCTTTTGAGTTACTCAGCACTGCGTTCCTCCCACGTGGATGTACGCTGTGTGTGTTAATACACTCTGCTTCTCTCTTATTAATTTATCTTTTTAAAAAATAAATAATTAATTAATTTGGTTGCACCGGGTCTTAGTTGCAGCTCGCCGGCTCCTTAGTTGCAGCACGTGACTCCTTAGTTGTAGCATGTGAACTCTTAGCTGTGGCATGCATGTGGGATCTAGTTCCCTGACCAAGGATCGAACCCGGGCCCGCTGCATTGGGAGTTCGGAGTCTTAACCACTGCGCCACCAGGGAAGTCCCTAATTTGTCTTTCATTGGCTTAATTTCCAGGGCCCCCAGCTGGGAACCTAGGAGGGTAGAGGAAAAAGGTTTTTTCCTCCCCTACAGTACAACCGCTTTGGAAAACAGTCTGGCAATTTCTTAAGAGGCTAAGCATACACCTACCGTACAACCCAGTGATTCCACTCCTAGGTACATATTTACCTACAAGAAATGAAAGCATATGTTCACACTTGTACATGAATGATTACAGTGGCTTTATTTGCAGAAGTCCCAAACTGGAAACAACCCATCAACAGGTGAATGGATAAACAAATTGTGGTATGAACATACTCTGGATACTCAGCAATGAAATGGAATGAACCATTGACCCACACAACATGAATGAGTCTCAAAATGATTATGCTGAGTAAAAGAAGCCAGACCCCCCCCCAAAAGAGTACTTACTGTATAATTCCATTTATATAAATTATATCTGAAATGTATATAGAACTATATAAAGTTTCAGGAAATGCAAACTAATAGAATCAGATCAGTGGTTATCTCATTGGAGGGGGGATTACGAAGGACCATGAGGAAACTTTTGGGAATGATGAATAAGTTCATTATCTTGATTGTGGAGAGGATTTCATGGTATACATATGTCAAAATTCATCCGTTTGCATACTTTAAATATGTAGAATTTATTGTATGTCAGTTACATCTCAATAAAGCTGTAAAACAAACCAACTCAGCCCAGACTTTGCTGATGTTCTTCCCTTCGCCTTAGGGGGTCCCCCCACTGAGGTCCCTGTGTCCCAGTTGCCCCCATCCTGACCATGAGCTCCTTGAAGACAGTAAGGACCGTGTCATTTCTATGCCCAGAGCCTGGCACAAGGCAAGAAGTCACTATGTATTAAATGAATGAAGCTTAGCAGGGTTAAATCTCCTGCCGATGGTCACACAGCTCACCTAGGACTTGAGGCCAGGTGTGTCTGGCTCTAAAGCATGCTTAAGTTCTACAACACTGAGCTGGGCCCAAGGCAGTGAGGGATGGAGAAGGACCAGCACCTTTCTCGAACATTACCTAGCCTCCATTAGCACAGGTCCAGGGGCTGAAGACCTATGGCGAGACCAGGCAGCAGCTCAGTGTTTGGGAGCTTAGACGGCTGGAGAGCTTGGCCAATATGGAGCCTGACTATGGCTCCAAGACCTGGTTGGACCTGGATCAATCTGATCACAGCACTTGTAGGTAGTGTAGACTGGTGAAAACAATGAACCCTAAGCAAAAGGACTGCCGTCAAATCTGGGATTCTTGACTTACCTCGTGTGTACACTTCAACCGCACTAAGCTTTTAATCCTTGTCTGACAAAACGAGGAGTCATAACAGCATCAGCTCAAGGGGATGTGGTGAGGAGTAAATCAGTTTAATATCTGTAGGAAGCTCAGAGCCGGGCCTGGCACAGGAAGCCTGTAATGAGTGTTCGCTGTTGTTTGGTCAGAAAGTGGCATCCAGTTCCCCTTTCAGGATCCCCCAGAGCCTTCTTCCTATATCTGGAAGTCTCTGGATGGTTCTGAGTAGGGTGGGGTCACTAACATCTGACAAACCTTGCTCTCAGTTGGGAGTTTTGAATCTCAGATTCCTCATCTTTATTTTTTTCTCAAAAAGTAATTTTTGAAATAATTCCAAATATGCAGAAGTTGCAGGAATAATACAGAGAATTCCTGTTATGTTTTCACCTAGATTCACCAGTTGCTAGGTTAGCAGTTGGTCACATTTGTTTTATCATTCATCCTGTCTCTCTTGATTTTTTATAGATATACATACTCTTTTTGATATATATTTATTTATTTATTTTTTAATTAAAAAATTTTTAAATTTTATTTGGCCACACTGCACAGTGTGCAGGATCTTAGTTCCTTGACCAGGGATGGAACCCATGTCCCCTGCGTTGGGACTGCAGAGTCTTAACCATTGGACTGCCAGGGAAGTCCCCATATAATATATATTTATTTAAAAAAAATTTTTCCTGGCTCATTTAGTATGTATTATATCTGGAAGACTGTCTCTTGTAACCTGCAGTACAATTATAAATATCAGGAAATTTGACTTTTATACAAATCATTATATAAAGCCTATATGCAAATTTCACCAATTGCCCTCAAAGGTCCTTTATAGCCCGTTCCCTCAGTCCAGGTTCGAACCCAGATGCCGCATTGCATTTAGTCGTCCTGCTTCTTTGCCCTCTGCGGCCTCTGTTTCATGACTGTCGTTTGGGGATGCTCCGGACTGGCTGTTTCCCAGACGACCCTGCCTTTGACTAGATCCCCATCTCCTAAAGGGGATCATCACGCCCACCCCACTGGGCTCTGCAATCTGCAGTGTGAAGCCTCCAGCACTGCGCCTGGCCGCTAAGAAATGTTAGTTCCCTAAAACAGGGATGAGGCGAGGACAGCAAGCTGGGGAGGAGAGGAAAGGAAGAGGAGGATAGGAGGGCTCGGCTTGCTGGACTCCTATGTCAGTGGGGAAGTGCGGGATCCCGGGAGTCCCCGCCTCCGCCCGCCCGGCAGCTGGGACTTTGCCCAGAGGGATTAAACCGGGAGCAGCTGGAACCGTGACTCAGCGAAAACAGATGTCAGGACCGTGACTCAGCGAAAAGCCGCAGCGAACCGTGACTCAGCTGTACGTGCTGGGAAAGAATTGCTCAGCAGGGCAGGCGGAGCCCGGCCACGTGCGCTGGCGCCCAGGCAGTCCTCAGGAAGGGGACAGCGTGCCGACCTTGACCGCCGACTCCCCTCCAACTCACTTTTCGGAGCGCTAACAGCCGTTTAACACCAGGGCCAACCGTTCAGGGCTGTTGGGAGGCTTACATGAGCTCTGGAATGGCAGACATTAGGTAGACATACGGTAAAGGGTACCTTAACAAATGACCTGGAGCGAGTGACTCCGCCACTCACTCTCTCAGCAGTGTGGGAACTGCTGCAGCGCCTCGAAGGTGGTTGGCCCAGCCGAGTGATCAGCGATTTCCTTCTGCCTGATTCAATAAACACTTGGTTGTCTCTCTGAGACTTCAGTTTCCCCATCTTAAAACCGAGGGACAGGGACTTCCCTGGTGGCCAGTGGTTAAGAATTCACCTGCCAATGCAGGGGACGCGGGTTTGATCCCTGGTCGGGGAAGATCCCACACGCCGCGGAGCAACTAAGCCCGTGCGCCACAACTGCTGAGCCTGCGCTCTAGAACCCGCGGGCCACAACTACTGAAGCCCACGTGCCTAGAGCCCGTGCTCCGCGACAAGAGAGGCCACCGCAATGAGAAGCATGTGCACCTCAACGAAGAGTAGCCCCCGCTCGCCGCAACCAGAGAAAGCCCGCACGCGGCAACCAAGACCCAACGCAGCCAAAAATTAATTAATTAATTAAAGAAAAAGAAATTAACAACAACAAAAAAACCTGAGGGACAAGATAAGCTCCCTTCACTTAATGACATTCCGTGGGTCTATTATCATCCTTGAAGCTTAGATAAATTTTTAAAATAATCTGATTTATCCACCAGTTATGAAAGTACTGCATGGCTATCTGCAACAGTGAAATCTGTAATCTCACACTTGCAATCAGTGTTAATACGCTAGCATTTTTTTAATCGAAAAAATGAAAAAGTGTGTCATACTCACAAAGGAGTAAGTATACAATATGATACGTAAGAAACAGTGAGCACAGCTTAAGAAACAGGTGTCTTTCTTTACAGCCCTTTTCTTTGCAAATTCTGTATGTTGTGATCATGTCTATTTTGTGCCTTTTTTCCCCTTTTACTTAACTGTTTTCCCCAAATATCACAAGCCCCTTGTAAGCGTCATTTCAAAGTCTGCACAAAAATGCACCGAGTGGACATATCCATTCATTCAACATAGAATATACCTAAGTGGCCAGCCCCTATGCTTAACCTTTGGGTTGCTTTCTTTTTCTTTTCTTTTCCTTTTTTTCTATCAAAAGGGGAAGATGAGTATTTAAAACAAACAAAAATAACCTCAGTGGATTTCATATAGCCGGGGAGGAGCATAATTCACATCAGAGATTTGCCTTTTTGATTTTGGAACACACTTTGCTGCCTCACACCCACCCCACAAGGTCTGAAAGGAGAAGGTGAAACAGAAGGAGAAAGGGTGGAGAAAGGGTTATGAGGGAGGGGCTTCTGAGACAGGGTCCTTCAGCTGAAGCTGGAAAGTCAGCCCACAGAAGTCAGAATACAGCCCAGCTGCTAAACTGAGGCTTAGGGTGAGAAAGTGGTGAATGGCCACTGCGCTTGTGGACAGAGGTAGCAAATATTCAACTTTAAGGTGCTGCCTTTGCTGCGTGCCCTGTAATTCTCCACCACCACCCCAGACCCTCAGTCAAAATCTGCAGTTCACAGAAGTCTCAGGCAGTGGTCTTTGCAGGAATGAAGAAATGGGTTCCCTGAGAAGAGATGGAGGTTTCAGAAGCAAGAAATGCGGGCAAGGGTGGGTGGCCTGGGGGACTGTGAGCTCCCCCAACAAGAGGTGCCTTTGGGGGGGGCTGGGTACTTTGTATTTGAGAATGTAAAAACAGGGTGTTTCTACATAATTCAAGAAGTTGGGGCACCAGGGAGGCACACACTGGGTCACACATCATTGTGAATAACAACAAAAGGAACATCTTCAGGCAAAAAGTGTTTCCTTATATAAAGTAGATGAGCAACAAGGACCTACGGTCTAGCACAGGGAACTATATTCAACATCTTGTAATAACCTATAATGGAGAAGAACCTGAGAAAGAATATATATGTATATATGTATAACTGAATCACTTTGCTGTATACCTGAAACTAACACAACATTGTACATCAACTATACTTCAGTAAAAGAAAGTTTATTGAAAAAGTGTTTCCTGGGCTTCCCTGGTGGCACAGTGGTTGAGAGTCCGCCTGCCGATGCAGGGGACACGGGTTGGTGCCCCGGTCTGGGAGGATCCCACGTGCCGCGGAGCGGCTGGGCCCGTGGGCCATGGCCGCTGAGCCTGCGCGTCCGGAGCCTGTGCTCCGCAACGGGAGAGGCCACAACAGTGAGAGGCCCGTGTACCGCAAAAAAAAAAAAAAAAAATGTTTCCTGCATTTTTGACTATGGATTTCCGTAGAAACCCGAGAGCAGAATTACTGCGTCAAAGCATAAACATATTTTTAAGGCCTTTAGAGTCTTTTGCCTAATTATAGGTAAAAGTAAGTTATTGCTTTTTAAAACTTTGAATATTTCCCACATTTTCTATAGTAAATATGACTTTTATTATTGAAGCGGGGCGGGGGGGGTTGTTTTCGTTTGTTTGAGTGACAGCCTGGGGGAAGGACCACCTCGGGGTCCTGTGAGTGAAGGCAGCGAGGGGTCTGGGAGGGACCCACCCCTTCAGGAAAGGAGAAAGGATTCTCTCATCACAGGAAGAGGCCTGTGATGCTGCACCCAGGGTAGGGAGGAACCTTCTCACAGGTCACTTGGCAGCCCTAACCCCCAGTACATCAGTATGTGATTTTGCCCTGAGCAGTTGGCTGGGCAGCTGGCTGTAGGTATGTGTAAGTGTGTGCATGTGCTGTGTGTGCATGTGTAAGTGTGTGCCTGTGCTGTGTGCGCCTGTGCTGTGTGCGCATGTGTTGTGTGCGCCTGTGCTGTGTGCGCATGTGTTGTGTGTGCATGTGTTGTGCAGTGATGCAGTGGGGTGGTGGAGGAGGCGATGAGGAATGCAGGAGAAGCTTGGTGGTGTGTTGAAGGGGGAGGAAGAGCTCTCCTCCCTCCCTCCTCCCGCTGGGAGCTCAGCCTCAGCCTCTGGGAGAAGGGGAAGTAGAATTGGCCGAAAAGGCTGATATGTGCCCCTGTGGAGTATGGGGTGAAGTTCAAAGTAGCCTTATGCAATAGGGAAGAAGGAACCTAACTCCACATTGGTTCTGTTTCTTTTACTTGAACCTTTGTACTCTATTGCTTTTGCTACAAGTTAAGAATGTTGCCTATAGCCTGAAATACACAGGATAGCCCATTCTGAGGGCTCTGACCTTTAAAGGGCTAACCTTTTCCATGCATATAGAGATAAAAAGTTGCAGAACAGAGAATAACATTTGTCTTGTTGGAGGGTTCCAGAACATCGTGACCTGACCTACCTGGACAGCTGCAAGAACAAAGGATTCTGACACCTCGAAGTCTACAACAACCAAACCCCCACCCCCACTGCTTTAGAACAAAAGAAGCCTGAATTCTATGTTGGGTAAGATGGTTCTTTGGGACACTAGTCCACCGTCTTCTCGGTCAGCTGGCTTTCCGAATAAAGTCACTATTCCTTGCCCCAACAACTTGCCTCTTGATTTATTGGCCTGTCGTGCAGTGAGCAGTACAAGCTTGGATTCAGTAGCACTTAGGTAATGTTCTAGGCAGAATTGTGTCCCCCCAGAATTCATACGTTGAAGCCCTAACTTCGACATATGAATGTGACTGTGTTTGGAGATGAAGTTAACACGAGGCCCTTAGGGTGGCCCTAATCCAATGTGACTGGTGTCCTTCTAGGAGGAGAGATACACAGAGCCCCGGGGCACATGCCCAGAGGAAGGGTCATCTGCGAGCCATGGAGAGAGGCCTCAGAAGAAACCAGTCCTGCTGACTGTTGCACCTCCAGCCTTCGGAACTGGGAGAATGAATGTGTGTTGCCACCCGGTCTGTGGCACTTGGTCCTGGCATTCCTAGCAAACTAACATGGGGTCCCCGACTCCAAAACCTGGAGGGACCCTGAGAGATCAGACTTATCCAACTCTGCCTTCCTCTCCTCTTCTCCCTTTCTCCCTTTCTCCCTTTTAATTTTTAAATTTTTTTGCGGTACGCGGGCCTCTCACTTGTTGTGGCCTCTCCCATTGAGGAGCACAGGCTCCGGACGCACAGGCTCAGCGCCATGGCTCACGGGCCCAGCCGCTCCGCGTCACGTGGGATCTTCCGGGACCGGGGCACGAACCCGTGTTCCCTGCATCAGCAGGCGGATTCTCAACCACTGCGCCACCAGGGAAGCCCCTTCTCCCTTTTTATTGTGAAAGCATTTCAGACCTTCCAAAAAGCTGAATGGAACAGCATGGTGAGCACCAGCACACCCGTCCCTGAGGTCACACACTGATGACACTTTGCTGCTTTTGTTTCTCTCCCTCCTTTTCTCTTTTATAGGCAGACCTTGGAGATATTTGCAGGTTCGGATCCAGATCACCGCCATAAAGCCAAGATTGCAATAAAGAGAGTCACGCAAATTTTTTGATTTTCCCAGTGCATATCAAAGTTGTACTATACTGTAATCTAAGTGTGCAATAGCATTATGTCTAAAAAAAATGTATATACCTTAATTTAAAAATACTTTTCTTATCATACTAAGTGAAGTAAGTCAGATAGAGAAAGACAAATACCATATGATATCACTTATATGTGGAATCTAAAATATGACACAAATGAACTTATCTATGAAACAGAAACAGACTCACAGATATAGAGAACAGGCAGGTGGTTGCCAAGGGGGAGGGGGTTAGAGGAGGAATGGAGTGGGAAGTTGGGGTTAGCAGATGTAAGCTTTTATATATAGGATGGATAAACAAAGTCCTACTGGATTCAATGTCCTATGACAAACGATAATGGAAAAGAGTATTTAAAAAAAGAATATATATCTATATATATATGAATCCCTTTGCTGTAAGCAGAAATTAACACAACATTGTAAATTAACTATACTTCAATTTAAAAAGTTAAAAAATAAAAAAAAATAAAAAGATTTTCTTGCTACAAAATGCTATCATCTGACAACACAGGGTTGCCACAAACCTTCAATTTGTAAAAAAAAATGCAGTATCTGCAATCACAGTAAAAAGAGGTATGCCTGCATTCTTTTTTTCAGCACTGTTTGAAAGTAAATTGCAGGCATCATAACCCTTCACCTGTGAGAGAAAGGGCTCATGCTATCATCATCACACTAAAGAAGGTGACCGCTGACTCCATGATGTCCTTCACCATCTGTCCACATTCCATTTCCCCAGGGATCCCCAAAACAGCTCTTTAAAAGACACCTTCCTCCCGCATAACCCAGTCAAGTTTCACACCTTCCTTTTGCTTGTCATGTCTTTTTAGTATCTTTTAACAGTATCTTTTGACATTAACTTGTGAAGAATTGTTTTGAAACGTTCGTTAGGTTGCCTTGAAAATGTCCCATGTTCGGGACTTCCCTCTTGGTCCAGTGGCTAAGACTCCGTGCTCCCATTGCAGGGGGCCCAGGTTCGAACCCTGGTCAGGGAACTAGATCCCACATGCTGCAACGAAGATCCTATGAGCCTCAACTAAGACCTGGCATAGCCAAATAAATAAATAAATATTAAAAAAGGAAAACAATACTCCCATTTACCATTGCAACAAAAAGAATAAAATACCTAGGAATAAACCCGCCTAAGGAGGTGAAAGACTTGTACTCAGAAAACTTTAAAACACTGATGAAAGAAATCAAAGATGACATAAACAGATGGAGAAGTATACCATGTTCTTGGATTGGAAGAATCAATATTGTGAAAATGACAATACTACCAAAAGCAAGCTACATTCAGTGCAATTCCTATCAAACTACCAATGGCATTCTTCACAGAATTAGAACAAAAGGCCTTACAATTCGTATGGAAACACACAAGACCCTGAATAGCCGAAGCATCTTGAGAAAGAAAAACGGGGTTGGAGGAATCAGGCTCCCTGACTTCAAACGAGACCACAAAGCTACAGTAATCAAGACAGTATGGTACTGGCACAGAAACAGAAATATAGATCAATGGTACAGGATAGAATGCCCAGAGATAAACCCATGCACATATGGGTACCTAATTTACGACAAAGGAGGCAAGAACATACAATGGAGAAAAGACAGCCTCTTCAATAAGTGGTGCTGGGAAAACTGGACAGCAACATGTAAAAGAATGAAATTAGAAGACTACCTAACACCGTACACAAAAATAAACTCCAAATGAATTAAAGACTTAAATGTAAGACCAGACACTATAAAACTTTTAGAGGAAAACATAGGAAAAACACTCAACATAAACCACAGAAAGATCTTTTTTGATCCACCTCCTAGAGTAACAGAAATAAAAACAAAACAAAATGGGACTTAACTAAACTTAAAAGCTTTTGCACAGGAAAGGAAACCATAAACAAGACAAAAAGACAACCCTCAGAATGGGAGAAAATATATGTGAGCGAAACAACAGGCAAAGGATTAATCTCCAAAACATACAAACAGCTCATGGAGCTCAATATCAAAAAAACAATCCAGTTAAAAAATGGGTGGAAGATCTAAATAGACATTTCACCAAGGAAGACGTACAGATGGCCAAGAAGCACAGGCAAAGATGCTCAACATCACTAATTAGTAGAGAAATGCAAATCAAAACTACAATGAGGTGACCTCTCACGCCAGGCATCAGCTTACTATCCTATTATTCCATTTGGAGAGAGCTGCAAAGGGAAGAGCTGATGGAAACAGAGCTATGGGAAGGAGGGAAAGAAGCAAGGGGCACCTACAATGTATTGAGTAATAATAATAATACTGATGGTAATAATAATAGCAATAACAATAATATTGTTTATGGAGCATTTACTACCTGCTTTCACTGCTGAGTGCTTTTCAAGGGGTTTGCAGATGAGAAAACAGATTGCAGAGAGGTTAAGTAACTTGCTCAAGGCTGCACGGGGATTTGAAGCTGGTGTAGCAGGGGGTTAAGACTGGCTCCTAGAGCCAGACTGCCTGGATGCAAAGCCTCTGGCAAAGGAACCGTTGTCTGAGTTTCCACATCTGTACTGACGAACCTAGTTGCAGGGCAGGAATAAAGAGGTAGACATAGAGAATGGACTTGAGGACATGGGGTGGGAGGGCGAAGCTGGGGCGAGGTGAGGGCAGCATCGACATGTATCCACTACCAGATGTAAAATAGTTGGCTGGCGGGAAGCAGCACCCTGGCACAGGGAGATCGGCTCGGTGCTTTGTGACCACCGAGAGGGGTGGGAGAGGGAGGGTGGGAGGGAGGCTCAAGAGGGAGGGGATATGGGGACATGTGTATGCATATGGCCGATTCGCTGTGTTGTGCGATAGAAATTAATGCAGTACTGTGAAGCAATTATACTCCAATAAAGATCTATTTTTTAAAAAAAAGAAAAGAAAAAAAAGGAGAAAAAGAAAATGTCCCATGTTCTGTATTTGTCTTTTTTCTCCTGATTAGATTCTGGCAAAACATTTTTGGCAAGAATACTATGTGGTTATGTTAAACCTCCTCATAAGGTAAATAAGGAAACTGAGACCCAGTCAGCTGGTGGCGGAGTTTAGATGCATTTTATTACCAGATTTTTAATTTGCCTTTATTAGGCCTATGACTGATTATGTAGGACTTTTAGGAAAAGTGCCTTTGTGTCAAGTGGGAGATGCTCACTAAACAAAGGGAAACAGACTTATTAGTATAAACGATGCTATTCCTTCTTTATAAGGCCTGGTGGTTAAACACATCTAGACCTGGCTTTGAATCCCATTAGTAATAAGACATGTGACCTGGCCAAGTCTTTTACTGTCACTGTGCCTGGGTTTTCTTATCTGTAAAATGGGGATAATTATAGTATCCACCTCCTAGCTTGTGTGAAATGAAATTATCCATGTCAAATATTTAGCATTGTGCCTGGCTTGTTATAATTGCGCAATAAAAAGTAATTATTTCCATGGATATGTTTTTTAAAAATTTGTAACTGATATTTTCTTTTTAATAAAAAGTGACCTATAAAAAAGAGAGTTTTTAAGGGAAGCTTTTCCACGTGATTTGTCAACTATATTTTTTCTCAATCACTTCATTCCTCTAAGCTATTCTTTTTTTTCTGTTTTAATATTTTAAAAAATGAAGTACAGTTGATTTACGATGTGTTAATTTCTGCTGTACAGCAAAGTGATTCAGTTATAATACATATATACATTCTTTTTTTAAATATTCTTTTCCATTATGGTTTATTATATGATTTTTAAAAAATATTTATTTTTGGCTGTGTCAGGTCTTAGTTGTGGCATGCGGGCTCTTTGTCGCATTGCGCGGGCTTGTCTCTAGTTGTGGCTCGTGGGCTCCAGAGCGCGTGGGCTCTGTAGTTGTGGTGTGCGGGCTCAGTAGGCGCAGCACGCAGGCTCATTTGCCCTGTGGCATGTGGGATCTTAGTTCCCCGACTAGAGATTGAACCCATGTCCCCCACATTGGAAAGCGGATTCTTAACCACTGGACCTCCAGGGAAGTCCCTATCAAAGGATATTGAATGTAGGACCTTGTTGTGTATCCATCCTGTATATAAAAGCTTACATCTGCTACCCCCAACCTCCCACTCCCGCCCCCCCCCCCCCCCCCCCCCCCTCCCCACTGGTGTACAGCAAAGTGATTCTGTTATACACATATATACATTCCTTTTTTTTAATATGTATTTTTTCCCATTATGTTTTATCATGGGATATTGAATATAGTTCTCTGTGCTATTCAGTAGGACCTTGTTGTTTATCCATTCTATATATAAAAGATTACATCTGCTAACCCCAACCTCCTACTCAATCCCTTCCCCGACCCCCTCCCCCTTGGCAACTACCAGTCTGTTCTCTATGTTAGTGATTCTGTTTCTGTTGCATAGGTAGGTTCATTTGTGTCATATTTTAGATTCCACATGTAAGTGGTATCATATGGTATTTGTCTTTCTCCTTCTGACTTACTTCGCTTAGTATGACAATCTCTAGTTGCATGTGGATATGTTTTTATAATTACGATGATTGAGAAATAAGAGTGCCCTGGTCCTGCCCCCTGCCGCCTTCTCCTCTCCCTGAAGTGAGTGGGCAGGAGAGAGGTAGAGGTGGGGGAGAGGTGGAACTTGAGCGAGCCCCGCACAGGAGGAAAGGCATGGCCTGAATCTGGAATGTCACAGGATTCTCTGCAGGGCACAGGACTCAGGACCTGGGGACGCTGGGGCGCAGTCCACGCTGTGGACCATGTGAAAGACATCTGAGGAGGTTGCTGCTCTATGCTGGAGTGCTGATCTTTCCCCAGAGCCCCTGGGGGGGTGGGAGGGGCATTCATTGTACACCTGAAACTAATACAAACTTCTATGTCAATTATATCTCAATAAAATTGGGGAAAACATGAGTAAAAGAGTGGAGTGGCTGAGAGGAGGGATTGTTTCTTACCTCAGCATCACCCGGCGCATCCTGACTGGCACCCCGGTAACCATCGTTGCTCTTTCCCAGGTCCCTCTTCTCGTGGCGGCTGCCTCGTCTCTCCTTCCTCTCTGTCCTCGTCAGCCCACTTCCTTCCCACGCTCCTCCCCAAGTGCCTTTCAACTTGCACACCTGCTGTTTCCTACACACGCGGGGGAGGGGACCTCAATTCTGCCTGCCGCGATGAGGACCCCCACTTTACAGATGAAGAACCAGGGCTCGCAGAGCTGGCGAGGAGACAGGGAGTCAAGGTTAGACCAGGGGAGAGAGGAGTTGTGGCGAGGGGTGCGGACCGCGCCTCATTCGTCTGTGTCCCCTTGGAGTGGGGCACGTCTGCAGCTGGACGGGGTGCCTGACTGGCCGTCTCCTCAGGTCTCCCAATGAACCCCCTGCTCGCCTCACCGCACAGGCAAGTCCACTTTGCTGCCCGTCAGCAGAGCCACTCCGGAGGCTCCTTGGAGGATTGCGGTGGACGCTGGGTGGGCCCCCTGAGATTCTAGATCTTTCTGGCCCCAGATGAGTTACTTACTGGGAAAGTCACTCCCCCTCTGGGCTTCATCAGACTCCTCTGTGACATAGAGATGTTGGATTAGATCAGAAATCCTGACCTCAGGGGCCTCCAGGGGGCCCGGCAGGCAATGTGAGTAAGGGAAGTTAAGGGGTAGGGACTGTTGGGGCCCATGGGTCCCGTCCAAAGGGAGCAGTTGGAACTCAGCTCCAGCCAGCTCTTGCCATGAAAGACACCCTCTTTTATTTATTTATTTTCAAAAGAGAAATGAGAAATTTCACACGGTTTTTTTTGGACGTTGACAATAAACTCAATCGAAAAAAAAAAAAAATCCCCTTACAAGACTTGACATGGCCCGCGAGCTGCCAGTGTGAGCCCTCTGGGTTATCTGGGTCTTCCACTCCCTCCTGTTCTCCATCCGGTTCTCTGATTGTCTGGTGGGTCTGTGATTCCTGGGGTGGGGGAGGTCAGGTGGCGTTGATCTGGGATGAGATTTCAGAGATGGCAATTCCTGCCTCCTGTCCTTCCGCACATCCCCACGCTGTCATGTGTCACCCGACATTCCCAGGAGGCCACACATTGCACCAAACAAACATTCCGTGTGCTGAGTGCTCAGGGACCAGTGTCATCCTGTGCCACTGTCATCATGCTACCCAGGTGAGGTCTTCAAGGATGAATCACTGTGGGCCAGCCCTGCAGGTTTCACAGAGACTGGAGCCCTGTAGGTTTTTACTAACAAAAAGAAAAAAAAAATTCTGATTGTTCCCTGTGCGTCTGGGAGGACAAGGGCTCTGCCTTACTCCTTGATGCAGCCTCAGAGCCTCAGAGCCTAGTACATAGTAGGCTCATAGCAGGGGAGGGTCACGGTGACTATAATTCCTGCGGGGCCAGAGGCAGGACTTGAAGGTGGAAATACTGAGCCCAGGTTTCTGAGGCCTGAATGAAAGCAAATCAGTATCAAACAGCATGGGGCGCACTAAGAGTTTGCCTTAACTATTTTTTTGTTTGTTTTTTAAAAAAATTTATTTATTTATTTATTTATTTGGCTGCATTGGGTCTTAGTCGCGGCACGTGGGACCTTCGTCTCGGCGCACTGGCTTCCCTCTTGTTGTAGCACGTGGGCTTAGCTGCCCCGCGGCATGTGGGATCTTAGTTGCCTGACCAGGGATCGAACCTGAGTCCCCTGCGCTGGAAGGCGGATTCTTAACCACTGGACCACCAGGGAAGTCCCTTAACTCTTAATTAGATTTTTTTTAGAGTAACCTTTAAATGGTTACTTTTAAAGTACTCAAAAAATGGTATATAGATGATCTTATTTGCAAAGCAGAAATAGAGACACAGATGTAGAGAACAAACGTATGGACACCAAGGGGGAAGGGGTGGGTGGGTGGGATGAATTGGGAGATTGGGACATCTATACACTATCGATACTAAGTATAAAACAGATAACTAGGGCTTCCGTGGTGGCGCAGTGGTTGAGAGTCCGCCTGCCGATGCAGGGGACGCGGGTTCGTGCCCCGGTCCGGGAAGATCCCACATGCCGCGGAGCGGCTGGGCCCGTGAGCCATGGCCGCTGAGCCTGCGCGTCCGGAGCCTGTGCTCC
>NC_041219.1:42377565-42379087 GCF_002837175.3 Physeter macrocephalus | reverse complement strand
CGACATTCCCAGGAGGCCACACATTGCACCAAACAAACATTCCGTGTGCTGAGTGCTCAGGGACCAGTGTCATCCTGTGCCACTGTCATCATGCTACCCAGGTGAGGTCTTCAAGGATGAATCACTGTGGGCCAGCCCTGCAGGTTTCACAGAGACTGGAGCCCTGTAGGTTTTTACTAACAAAAAGAAAAAAAAAATTCTGATTGTTCCCTGTGCGTCTGGGAGGACAAGGGCTCTGCCTTACTCCTTGATGCAGCCTCAGAGCCTCAGAGCCTAGTACATAGTAGGCTCATAGCAGGGGAGGGTCACGGTGACTATAATTCCTGCGGGGCCAGAGGCAGGACTTGAAGGTGGAAATACTGAGCCCAGGTTTCTGAGGCCTGAATGAAAGCAAATCAGTATCAAACAGCATGGGGCGCACTAAGAGTTTGCCTTAACTATTTTTTTGTTTGTTTTTTAAAAAAATTTATTTATTTATTTATTTATTTGGCTGCATTGGGTCTTAGTCGCGGCACGTGGGACCTTCGTCTCGGCGCACTGGCTTCCCTCTTGTTGTAGCACGTGGGCTTAGCTGCCCCGCGGCATGTGGGATCTTAGTTGCCTGACCAGGGATCGAACCTGAGTCCCCTGCGCTGGAAGGCGGATTCTTAACCACTGGACCACCAGGGAAGTCCCTTAACTCTTAATTAGATTTTTTTTAGAGTAACCTTTAAATGGTTACTTTTAAAGTACTCAAAAAATGGTAAAAAAAAAAAAAACACAAAAAAACCCAGATAACTAATGAGAACCTACTGTTTAGCACACGGAACTTTACTCAGTTCTCTGTGGCGACCTAAATGGGAAGGAAATCCAAAAAAGAGGGGATATATGTATACGTATAGCTGATTCACCTTGCTGTACAGTAGAAACTAACACAATATTGTAAAGCACTTATACGCCAATAAAATTAATAAAAAAATAAAAATAATAAAAGTACTCAAAGCCGCACAAGCTTGTAAAGAGCACTTTTTAAAAAAAATTATGGTAAAAATACATAACATAAAATTTACCATTTTAACCATTTTTTTTTCAAGAGAGTATTAAATTGTTTATTTATTACACATGATAATGGATGATACACAAGCTTCATTCCCATCTATATCTGGTACCATAATCCAATTTAGATATATTGCATAGGATGTGCCAACAATCATATTAATAATCAAAAAACTCCATGACTTTGCTTGGGTGACCCTTTTCACGGTGAACTCCAGGTCACAACGCAGTAACTGTCAGTTCAACTACACCAAGGTTTCGGAAGACAATAGCTTCTCCACCAGAGCAGGTTGTAAATAAATTTTGAATGGAACCTGGCATCACCCTGAAGGAATACTAACTTCACACTGTTGGGGTAGTTTACCAAAATGGCTTCAGAGTAGACTAACTTTACACAGCACATTTTAAAAAAAGACACATTTATTCAGCGTCATGATCAGACTATTACATTTAGCAATCAACAGCATGGGTGCAAAAAAAAAAAAAA
>NC_041219.1:42330550-42371062 GCF_002837175.3 Physeter macrocephalus | reverse complement strand
CGACATTCCCAGGAGGCCACACATTGCACCAAACAAACATTCCGTGTGCTGAGTGCTCAGGGACCAGTGTCATCCTGTGCCACTGTCATCATGCTACCCAGGTGAGGTCTTCAAGGATGAATCACTGTGGGCCAGCCCTGCAGGTTTCACAGAGACTGGAGCCCTGTAGGTTTTTACTAACAAAAAGAAAAAAAAAATTCTGATTGTTCCCTGTGCGTCTGGGAGGACAAGGGCTCTGCCTTACTCCTTGATGCAGCCTCAGAGCCTCAGAGCCTAGTACATAGTAGGCTCATAGCAGGGGAGGGTCACGGTGACTATAATTCCTGCGGGGCCAGAGGCAGGACTTGAAGGTGGAAATACTGAGCCCAGGTTTCTGAGGCCTGAATGAAAGCAAATCAGTATCAAACAGCATGGGGCGCACTAAGAGTTTGCCTTAACTATTTTTTTGTTTGTTTTTTAAAAAAATTTATTTATTTATTTATTTATTTGGCTGCATTGGGTCTTAGTCGCGGCACGTGGGACCTTCGTCTCGGCGCACTGGCTTCCCTCTTGTTGTAGCACGTGGGCTTAGCTGCCCCGCGGCATGTGGGATCTTAGTTGCCTGACCAGGGATCGAACCTGAGTCCCCTGCGCTGGAAGGCGGATTCTTAACCACTGGACCACCAGGGAAGTCCCTTAACTCTTAATTAGATTTTTTTTAGAGTAACCTTTAAATGGTTACTTTTAAAGTACTCAAAAAATGGTATATAGATGATCTTATTTGCAAAGCAGAAATAGAGACACAGATGTAGAGAACAAACGTATGGACACCAAGGGGGAAGGGGTGGGTGGGTGGGATGAATTGGGAGATTGGGACATCTATACACTATCGATACTAAGTATAAAACAGATAATTTTTAAAAAAATTTATTTATTTATTTATTTATTTGGCTGCATTGGGTCTTAGTCGCGGCACGTGGGACCTTCGTCTCGGCGCACTGGCTTCCCTCTTGTTGTAGCACGTGGGCTTAGCTGCCCCGCGGCATGTGGGATCTTAGTTGCCTGACCAGGGATCGAACCGGGATATATGTATACGTATAGCTGATTCACCTTGCTGTACAGTAGAAACTAACACAATATTGTAAAGCACTTATACGCCAATAAAATTAATAAAAAAATAAAAATAATAAAAGTACTCAAAGCCGCACAAGCTTGTAAAGAGCACTTTTTAAAAAAAATTATGGTAAAAATACATAACATAAAATTTACCATTTTAACCATTTTTTTTTCAAGAGAGTATTAAATTGTTTATTTATTACACATGATAATGGATGATACACAAGCTTCATTCCCATCTATATCTGGTACCATAATCCAATTTAGATATATTGCATAGGATGTGCCAACAATCATATTAATAATCAAAAAACTCCATGACTTTGCTTGGTTGACCCTTTTCACGGTGAACTCCAGGTCACAACGCAGTAACTGTCAGTTCAACTACACCAAGGTTTCGGAAGACAATAGCTTCTCCACCAGAGCAGGTTGTAAATAAATTTTGAATGGAACCTGGCATCACCCTGAAGGAATACTAACTTCACACTGTTGGGGTAGTTTACCAAAATGGCTTCAGAGTAGACTAACTTTACACAGCACATTTTAAAAAAAGACACATTTATTCAGCGTCATGATCAGACTATTACATTTAGCAATCAACAGCATGGGTGCAAAAAAAAAAAAAATCTACATTAAAACCGTTTGTTGGAATGCTATACACTTTCCACAGAACAGAAACTAAAATAACCTGTTATACAATTAGTCACAAATACGGTCCTCGAGTTTTTTTGCCCATACACATGAGTATTGTCTGAAACATGTCTTCTTTGTAGCAGCTAGGCCCTGCCACCACTGTGCTTGGCTGAGTTCACAGATCTGTTGTAACCTGGAGCTTCCCTGTCACTTCTCTGGCTCTCCTCTCCTGCTGAGCTTCGTTTCCTGGCAGTACTCAAAACCTTCTGCCACTGCCATAGCTACTGCTGCTGCTGGAACCACCATAGCCACCTTGGTTTCGGGGTTTGGCAAAGTATTGGCCTCCACCACCATAGGGGCCAGAACTGCTGCCTCCAAAGTTCCCTCCTTTCATGGGTCCAAAATTTGAAGATTGATCGTTGTAACTGTCAAAATCATTGTAGCTTCCACCACCTCCGAAATGGCTTCCATCGTTACCAAACCCATTATAGCCATTTCCACTGCCACCATATCCCCCGCCACTGCGGCTGCCACCCAAGGCACCTCGACCACTGAAGTTTCCTCCACGACCACCACCAAAGTTTCCAGAACCACTTCGACCTCTTTGGCTGGATGAGGCACTAGCCATGTCTTGCTTAGACAGGGCTTTCCTTCACAGTTGTGGCCATCCACAGTGTGGTATTTCTGAATGACAATCTTGTCTACAGAGTCATGGTCATCGAAGGTTACGAAAGCAAAGGCTCTCTTTTTGCCACTGCCTCCATCACTCATGATTTCAATCACTTCAATTTTCCCATACTGTTCAAAATAATCTCTTAGGTGATGTTCTTCAGTGTCTTCTTTAACGCCACCAACAAAAATCTTTTTCACAGTTAAATGGGCACCAGGTCTTTGAGACTCTTCTCTTGAGACGCCCTCTTTGGTTCCCCAACTCTTCCATCCACCTCGGGTGGCCTTGCCTTCATGGCCGCATCCACCTCCTCCACAGTGGCATACGTGACAAACCCGAAGCCTCTGGAGCGCTTGGTGTTTGGATCCCTCATTACCACACGATCTGTGAGCGTTCCCCACTGCTCAGAATGGCTCCTCAGACTGTCATCGGTTGTTTCAAAGCTCAAACCTCCGACGAAGAGCTTCCGCAGCTGTTCGGGCTCTTTGGATGACTCTGACTTAGACAAGACGGCAGTGGAGGTCGGGGGTTGGGGGGAGACGTCAATGATGCTTACTCGGTGGCGTCCACGGGCAGAAAGGCCATTTTAACCACTTTTAAGTGTACCTTTCAGTGGCACTAAGTACATTGACGTTCTTGGGCAAGTGTCACCACCATCCATCTCTAGAACTTTTTCATCATCCCAAACTGAAACTCTGTTCCCATTAAACAATATGCCAATTAGATTTTATGGCTTAATGATGGGTCGGTGGTGGGGGTCTGGTCAGGTGAAATGGGCTCCTATGGGAGTTGGTGGGTATCCCATCGCTGGTGGTGAGCAAAGCAAAGACTGGTGTCAGATACAGGGATTAGCTGAATGGCACTAGTCTATGACTCTGCACTGGGTCTTTACCAGGATTCTGTCGGAGGATGAGACAAAAAGCCTCACTTGCTGCTGAGGTGGGAGGTTTTGCTGTGTGGGTTTTTTGTGTGTCCCAGGGGACATGATTTGACTTGCAGTTTACCTGTATTAATAAAAAGCTGTCCAAGAATGAGGCTCCATCATACCTCACACAGCCCACAATCTCATCAGGCCAGTCTGAGTCCAGACCTGAGACATGGCAAGTTCATTCATGCTTCTGCCCATTCCATCATGTTCCGGAGTACATGATAGCCCCCCCTCCACCCCTGCAAGAGGGTGCAGACACTGTTGGTTGTCTACTTAACAGCCATCCCCCCGCCCCCTCGATGACAGACCTTCACTTTGTTCGGGATTCAGATGTACTCAGGGAAGGTGTGCCCAGCGCCAGGGCATGAATCATGATTGTTCTAAGGTGTGGACTCTGAGCCATGTTGTGGTTATTCCATTCCTCTTTGCCACTGTAATCGTGGCGGTAAATTCCAAGGTGGATGGATGACTTGGTCAGGAGCTCAGGAGTGGCTTGTCTGAGCTGAGCCCCGAAGGGTGAGTGAGTTAACTGGGGGTTGGGGTTGGGGCGGGGTAGTTCTAGAGAGAACAGCATGTACAAAGGCCCTGTGGTCAGTAGGGTATGAAACTTCTGAGGTGAGAAAGCCAGCCTGTATGTCTAGAGTGCAGAGAATCTGGAGAGTGTGGCAGGGCCCAGACCCCAGAGGCCTTGAGGGCCGGGCCAGGAAGTGGGCCTTTAACTCAAGAACAAGTGAAGGGTTTTAGGTGTGTGTGTTGGGGCTTGGGGGTGCAGGTGTTATAAAACATGGTCAGATTCGCCTTTTGAAATTTATTCTGGTTGTGTGTGAGGAAATCACCGGGGGGGAAGGCAGAGTTGATGCTTTAATCTTCTAACTTTATGTCCAGTAAAAGTCCAAAATCCTCCACAGTTTCAGAGATCCCCGGATACTTATGTTTTCACCACTTCCCCTGCCATTCTCGCTTCTTCCCGAGCGATTTCTGCTCAGTACTGTGCTGACTCAGAGGTGAAACTTCACCCCTTCTCCATTTCCATAAAACCCTCCTCTTGACAAATACTGGTGAGTGGAACATAGATCTTGGGGTCATAGAGAGGGGTCATATCAGGTCCCACATCTTAGATAAGTCTGTTCTTCCAGACCTTTTGGGGATACTCTGTTCCCTCCCCTCCCCCAGTCTGGTAGTTCATCTCCAGATCTTCCCCCAACCCTTTGCCTGGTCACCCTGGCTCCTCTCTCCTCCTCCCCTTCGCTTGTCTCTGGGCTCCCCTCCCCTCTCCCAGGGGGCACTGGAACTGTAGGATTCATCTCCCGCTGACACACAGAGCAATTCCGCTCTCCCCAGCTCCCTCTCCAAGCTTGCAGATCCCAAGTCACAGTTCACAAACCTGACCATGACTTCTGTTCATTTTCTCTTATGCCTGCCTTTGATGGAGCCCAGCCTCCCATTTGCAGCCTTTTTGCAGCCTTTTTGACACCTCGCGCAGTTTTGTTAACTTTCTTGTTACTTTCAAGCATGAAAAAGTCCAAAGTTAAATCTCACATCTGATCGAACGCCCACCTCCTCAGCTCCCAGGGCTTTACTGGAGGGACTTGGAGGGGGTGGGGTGGCCTGCTCCTTCACCCCCTTCCCCCTGTCCTTTGGGTCTCTTTCTTCTCTGGTGGGCTATGGTGGGGACAAGAAACACAGAAAGGGCCTCATCTCTTATCAGGTGGTGCTGCCGTGGTCCTTTCTGTGGGATGTCCCTGCTTCTGTGGCCCTCATTGGTGGCTCTTGATGTCCCCTGTGTGGCAGGTGTTTATGCAGTCTGGATAGACGGGTGATGGAAGGAAGGAGGCTGTACTGGCATTTGTGTTGGATGAATGAATGGCAGGATGCTGGATGGATCGGTGGTGCACAGATCGGGGGAAAGGGACACCGAGAGATGGAGGAGGGAATGGAAGGCATTGGGCGTTCTCACCTGGAGGTCTCTGACTGCCCCTGTCTGGTCCTCAAGCTCCATGGCAACATCTGAGAAGGCTCAGCAGTATCCGCTCTTGATCCTCAGTGGGTGGGCAATGGGTAGAGAATGTGGTGGGAGAGTAACTGGGGAGGGGTGAGGGAGAGAGCGGACGGGTCTTCTCACCGCAAGCTGGGGTCTAAAAGCTAAGATTCCAAGTGCCAGGGAGGGTGGGGCAAATGGGACTCAAACAATTTGAGAGTCTGGGTTTGCAGGTGTCAGAGGGAAGAACAAATCTGACTCCATATTGGATCTGTTTCCTTTAACCTGTGTATTCTATTGCTTTTGCTACAAGTTAATCTAAAAGAATGTTGCCTATAACCTGAAATATACGGGATAACCTATTCTCAAGGCTCTGACCTTTACAGGTATAACACTTTTCCATTCATATAGAGATACAAAGCTGCAGAACGGAGAACAACATTTGTCTTTTTGGAGGTTTATGGGAACATTGACCAGATCTACAAGCTGCAAGAATAAAGGATTCCGGCACCAAGAAGTTTACAGCAACCAGCCACGCCCCCTCCCCTTTTAGTATAAAAGAAGCCTGAATTCGAACCCTGGTAAGATGGTTCTTTGGGACACTAGTCAGCATCTTCTCGGTCTGCTGGCTTTCAAGAATAAAGTCACTATTCTTTGCCCCAACAACTCATCTCTCGATTTACTGGCCTGTCGTGTGGTGAGCAGTAAGAGCTTGGACTCAGTAACACAGAGTTGAGGTGGGAAGTGGGGAGCAGACTGTGTCCACAAGGGAGAGACCAGTGCAGAAGCCAGGGGTCAAGAATGGCCACGTGCGCAGTGGTTGAGAATCCGCCTGCCAATGCAGGGGACACGGGTTCGAGCCCTGGTCCGCGAAGATCCCACATGCCGCGGAGCAACTAAGCCTGTGTGCCACAACTACTGAGCCTGCGCTCTAGAGCCGGTGAGCCACAACTACTGAGCCCACGTGCCACAACTACTGAAGCCCGCGCGCCTAGAGCCCGTGCTCCGCAGCAAGAGAATTCACTGCAAGGAGAAGCCCACGCACTGCAACGAAGAGTAGCCCCCGCTCGCCACAACTAGAGAAAGCCCCACACGCAGCAACGAAGGCCCAACACAGGCAAAAATAAATAAAAAAAACAAAAAAACAAAAAAACAAACGAATGGCCACGTGTGGTGAAGGTGAAAGCCGAGGCCTGTGGGAGCCTGGAGGGTGCCCTGGCCGATGGTGAGCTCAGCTGTCCTCATCCCCTGCCCCTTTGGGTGGTGGGACTGCCCCAAACAGTGGGCAGGCCCAGCGGGGCTGGATAAACAGGTTGCACAGTTAATTCCCAAGAACAAGCTGCTGGGGCACATCTGGCTGGAATGAGAAACTGCCTCGGTAGGCGATGCAGTCTGATTATGATGCACAAAAGGTAAAGTATTAACTCCTCATTGCATTGCAAAGTGTTTTTTTTTGTTTGTTTGTTTGTTTGTTTGTTTTTTTTTGGGGGTATGCGGGCCTCCCTTTGTTGTGGCCTCTCCCGTTGCGGAGCACAGGCTCCGGACGCGCAGGCCCAGCGGCCACGGCTCACCGGCCCAGCCGCTCCGCGGCACGCGGGATCCTCCCAGACCGGGGCGCGAACCCGGTTTCCCTGCATCGGCAGGCGGACGCGCAACCACTGCGCCACCAGGGAAGCCCGCAAAGTGTTTTGTAGACAAAAAACCAAGACCAACCCAAAACGTGCAAATTCAGGTCCCAAGGAAACCATGATACAGGAGGTCCTCGGTGAGAGAAGGTTTATAACCTGCAGACCAGTTGGGGAGCATTAACATTCTGGGGGAGCCAGGGGTGCGTACAGGGGGCCAGGAAGTGTTTCCACAGAGGGACTCTCAGCTACCGTCCTTTCCCCCCTCCCTGCTGGGCAGGTTCCGCGGGGGACCTGGATTCTAGTCCTGATTCTGCCACAGATTTGCTGTGTGGCTTTGACCAAGTCTCTGCATCACTCTGGGCCTGAGAAGGGACCCTGCCCTGCTTCACCCTGGCAGCCCCCTTCCCGCAGGTGACCGGAAGCTCCTGCAGACTAAAGGGCACATCCAGCCCACCAGGCTTAGGGCCACACACACATCTAGCTGTGCGGGCGTGCACACGCAACGCACAGACACGCACACACGGTGGATCTTCTAGCCCCAAGCAGCCCTGGGCACAGCCCCGGTATCAGAATAAAATGCTCCTCATCTGACCCCCACTAGGACTCTTTATTCCCAGAAAAAGAGGACTCCTGTGAGGCCAGTCCACTTCCCAGCTGTGTGACCTTGGATTGAGCAGCTGACCTTTCTGAACCTCACTTCTCTCCTCCATAAAATGGAGATTCCGGGTCGCCACCCCAGTACAGCCCAAGGGTAGGAACACAGGCATCCTCCTTGCCCTCTTCCTGGACCATCTGCTTCTCCTTTTCAGGTGCTATCCCAGGACTGGGCTGGAGGGGGGCGGGAGGTGGGGCGGGGAGTGCAAGGATGTTCCCAGCTTGGGTTTCACTTCCTTTCTGCCCTTGAGGTTGCCAGCTCCCCAGGGGGCAACCCGTGTGCTAGCAAGGAGGTGGCCCAGGGCCTTCCATGTCTGCTGACCTGGCCAGCAGGCATTTTCCCACTCCTGTGGCTCCTGCAGTGGGAGAACCCTGGGACCCCACGTTGCCACTTCTGTTACTAGGATTTGTAGCCTCACATTTTTTTTCCCAGAGGGCAGACTGTGGAATTTGGGGGTTGAGGGAGCAGGAGAGCAGAGGGGGAGGCAGCCTCAGGGTCACTTAATCAATCTCCTTGGTTAATAGCTGGGGAAACTGAGGCCCAGGCAGGAAAGGGCTTGTCTCAAGTCAAACTGTAAATCAGTGGTGGTGTGGGCCAGAAGCTGTGTCTGCTGACTCCCCGCCAGGGCTTGGGGCCACACAGCCTCTGCCGGACAAATAAGGCCTCTGCCCTGGCCTCGCTGAGCTCTCAGGGTGGGCTGAGGGCTGCCTCTTCCTGGGCAGGGAGGCCCCTCGCCTCCCTGGGCCACTGTTTCCCTGTCTGTGATACCACAGTGGACCAGCCTGGACTGTGGGGCGAAGAGGGGTGCAGGCTTCCCTAGGGCAGGGCCAGGGAGAGGCCACAAGAGTCCTGAGCCAGAGGCAAAGGGAGAAGATGGGGCCACGTGAGGCTGCTCCCCTAGCCTGGCCCTGCTGCCCAGGGCGGGCAGAAGAGAAGCCTGCCAGCTCGCTCGCTGCCTTGGACCTGCTCGAAAACATAGTAGGTGGCGGTGGGGACCAGGACAGCCCCTAGCCCAGGCTCTGGGTGCCTGTGGCCTCCTCGCCTCCACCTCCTTCCTGTTCTGCTCTGCTCCTGGCCCCAGTGGCTGGCCCTTCCTGGGCTCCCAAGGCCAGGTTGGCCCAAGGATGGATCAAACCGCCCCAAATCCCTAACTGGGGTGTGGAGGTGGGTGTTACATGTGGTCACTGCTCTGCAGAGCCAGTGTAGGTCAGAGGTGATGCTGTTCTAGGAGGGGGTCCAGAGCAGAGTGCTCATGCCCTGGGAGGATGGCCAGAGGGGCCAGAACTTTGTATATCTGACCAACTGTGGACTGAACTGTGTCTCCCTCAACTTCAGCTGTTGAAGTCCTAACCCCTAAGACCTCAGCATGTGACTGTATTTGGAGATAGGCTCTTTAAAGAGGTAATTAAGGTAAAGTGAGGTCACTAGGATGGGCCCTAATCCAGTATGACTGTGTAAGAAGAGGAGATTAGGACACAGATACACACAGAGGGAAGACCATGTGAAGACACAGGGAGAAAACGGCCATCTGCAAACCAAGGAGAGAGGCCTCAGGACAAACAGCCTGCTGGCACCGTAACCTCCATACCCCAGAATTACGAGATAATACACTTCTGTTGTTTAAGCCCTCAGTCTGTGGAACTCTGCTATGGCAGCCCTAGCACACTAATACACTGGCCAAGGACTTTTGTGGTGTTTTCTGACGCAAGAGGTAGGCAGGGGTAGTTTGGAGGTGTCAATACTAGGTTTGCACAAACATTTGGATGGTTTGAGGAGACAGCGGGACTCAGACATCACTTTGGAGTCTGATCATTCTTCTTAAAGTGAAATCTCCTCTTCCTCTTCCACTCCTGTCCTGAATAATTGGTTTAAAGCCATTAGATGGGACCAGGCAAGGCAGGCAGCTGCCTTGAGGCGGGGCTGGGCTGCAGTGGCCCCGAGTCGGGTGTTGGAGCCTGCACTGGGTGAGGAAAAGTCTGAGCAGGGGCTCTGGTGGTCCATCCAGGGATGCCGGGACCCAAACAAGGTGAGGACATCTACAGGGCCGGGGCAGCGGGGCAGGGGGGATTGGCTACTGATGGGACCGAGCAAGTAAGTCTGTACACAGAGGGCAGCACGAACCAGGCTTCTCACTGTTATCGAAGGGGGTCATAGGGAACGGGGAAAACTAGAAGGAATCTGTGATTTGGGGTTGTGATTGGAGTTGTTGGTGTAAACTTGTGCTTTTCTGCCTATACAGGTAGAACTCGACATACACAGGGGTCTGAACTCGGCGTCCGCTGAGCAGGCCCACAGGAACGAGGGCACCCCGGGCTTCGCAGGAGGCACTCGGAGCTCCCTTTTGCCGGCGCTCCCGGCTTGTCAACTCGGTGGTGCTGGCCCCACTGGCCCTGCTACATGCGGCGCTGCTGCCATCTCGTGGTCGCTGTGGGACACTGTCCTGAGCCAGGGTCACCCCTGGAGAAAGCGTTGGGGGGGCTTCCCAAAGCTCCCCACTGCGCGTCAGCAGAGCCCGATCCAGGACCAGCGGGCAGATCCCGCCTCTCTCTCGTTGCCGGGATCAAGACACTACGGCCCCACGGAGGGGCAGCAGCTCAGACCCAAGAGAGGGGCACAAGGGCCCTGTCGTTGGAACTGCTGTCTGGGAGGCAGCAAGCACCCTTGAGAGCTGGGAGAGCAATACCGGAGGCTGAGCTGGGGTCTCTGAAATTACCCAGGAGTTGGCGGGGCAGTGCCCCTGGCTGGGTGTCAGATGCAGAGGCCGTTCTGGATGGAGGGGGTACCATCCATGACAACATGTTTGGAACATTTCCTTGACAGATGTTGTGGTACTGGTCCTCTCAGTTAACCCTCATAACAACCTTATGAAGGAGCAACTGCTATTAGCTTATTTACAAGTGAGAAAGTTGAGGCACAGAGAGGTTAAGTAATTTGCCTAAGGTCACACAGCTCAGAAGGGTAGCATCTTGATTTGCTGTTGTATGACAGCTGGAGAGGCTGGATGTTGACCCTTATGAAGGAGCAACTGCTATTAGCTTATTTACAAGTGAGAAAGTTGAGGCACAGAGAGGTTAAGTAATTTGCCTAAGGTCACACAGCTCAGAAGGGTAGCATCTTGATTTGCTGTTGTATGACAGCTGGAGGGGCGGGATGTTGACACGGGGATGGGGGGGGGTGGGGTCAGCGTCCAGGCCCAGGGTTGGGTCTGGGGGTGGGTCAGGGAAGCCGGGAGGGTGCAAAGGGGGTGGAGGCCCTGCTAAGGGGCTTCTAGGAAGCTCTGGTCAGAGCTTCCTCCAGGCTCCAGGGACTGCCTCCCAGGTGGCCCCTCCCTACCCACCTGCCTGCCTCCACTCAACCTCCCTACACCCCTGGCCAGGTGCCATTTCTGAGGCAGAGGGCCCTGCAGGAGCCACTGGCACCTGGTTAATCCTGACGCGGGGGCCGCAGCCCAAGGCTCCCGCCTGCAGCTGGTCCTCTTTTACGTGGGGCCGCATGACTTCCCGCTGCTGTGATTGGCCCAGGACCTGTGGCCTCAGACACTGCCTGGTGCCAGGAAACCCAGCCTGGACAGCACCGGTGGCTCCTGCCGGGGCTCCCTCGCCCAGCCCAGCCCAGCCCAGCCCCAGACGCCTTCTCTCTGGAGGGGCCCTCAAGGTGGGGCCGCCCAGAGCTGCGCCCTCCGGGGAAGCCTGGACACCTGCACGGCAGGGCTCTTTGGGCAGGCCTCACCTCACTAGCCTTGGGTCCTGGTCAGAGGCCCTCCCTGGCCTCCTAGCTCCTGTCACCAGGCATTAGTCTCCCTTTCCTTCATTTCAGAGCAGGTGGCACGTTTGCAACTTACACCTGTCTATATTGCCCCCTTCCTCCACGTGACCCATTCACCGGGTCCATTCACCTCTGTGTTCTCAGCACCTAGAACCATGCCTGGTGTGCAGCCAGCGCTCCTACCCACATGCAGCAAAGAACAGGTCACTTGGCAACTTCAGCCATTCACAGGCCACGAGCCCCTGGAGCCACCCACTGAGGGTTCTCTGGCTCACCGTCGCTCACCTGGAGGAGGGGCAAGCAGAGGGGAGAGGCAACGGGGCCGAGGAACAGGTCCCACTCTTCCCTTACCTAGTGTGTGACTGGTCCTGGCATCCCCTGGCCTCAGTTTCCCACTTGTAAGCAGTGGTCAAAGCCATCGACCCCGCAGGACCGTTGTGAGGCATGGCAAGGCCCAGGCCAGGTGGGGCCCACAGCAGGCATGTGGTGGGGATGGAGGGGAGGACCTGGGAGAGCTGGGGGGCTGCAGGGAGAGGCGAGAGGCCCCCAGTCTCCCAGGGGTTCAGGTCAGGTCCCAGAACAGATGGCTGGAATGGTCGTGCGAGCAGGTGGGCCACCTGTCTGAGCTCAGCGGCACAGCGCGCCCCAGCGCGCGTGCGTGAAGCATGAGCGGCAGCCGTCCAGCCTAGCCAGCAGTGGGGGTGGGTAACCAACCGAGTATCCCCACAGCCCTCTCGTCTGACCGCCAGGTGCTGCCAGCCTCACGATACAGGTGCACATTGTGAAAAAGATGGTCACCAAACCCAGGTGCTTTAGGGACCTTCACAGGCTATGTGGAGTCAAGCACAGACTTCGGCTAACGGCTCCAGACGCTGGTGGTCTGGTGTGTGGTGTCTGGCCGTCGGCCAGAAGCGGCCAGAAGCAGCCGGGGAAGGGGCCTCTGGAAGCGACCTGCTGTCACGAGTGCTGACGGGAGGAGGCGGCCGGGCCAGCAAGATAAAGCAGTCTGGGGAGTCGGGCCGCGGCCCCCAGCACCCGGCCACCTCTGCGTGACCTAAAGCAGAAGACGGCGGGGGTGCTGGTGGCCGTGTGACAGCACGGTACACCAGGTTGGGCTTCTTCCCAATTTTGAGTCCCAGCAGCCTGGGCAGGGCTGGCAAGGCTCCACCACCTCGGCACAGGCATCACTGCAGAGTAACTAGGCAAAGCTGGACCATGTCCAGGAGATGCTTAATACCTCGTTAAAACCACAGCCTTCCCGTTACCTGGGCGAACACAGCTAATTTACGCAGGACGTAGGCGGTAACCTTGAGTTTGGACCAGCTGAGCTTGGTATGACTGACGGGTGAGGGCCCAGGGCGCCTCCATCTCCTGAAAAGCCGTCCGACCAGGCCGATGGCTGGCTACCCAGGGGACAGTGATATGGCTGCTCCCCTTGGGCTGAGGTGGCAGGGAGAGGAAAAAAAGGTGGTTTAGGTTGGGGAAATGGGTCAGATGTCACGTTCAGCCACCTTTCCTCCAGGCTGGCTCCTCTGCAAAGCTCTGAATCTCGGCCTAGACGATAAGGCCCCTCCTCCCTGCTTAGGGGATGGACAAGCCTGCCGTCCCGGTCCCTGTCCCGTTGTACCCGCCTCCCAGCTGCTTCCCTTGCCCCAGCTCCACCTGGAGGGCTGGCTGAGCCTGGTCTCCTGGTGCCCGGCTCCAGGCCACGCCTCAGAACGCAAGTACAGCCCGCCCGCTGCTGATGGGAGCTGGGGGCTGCTCAGAGACCCGGGTGAGCCCCACTCCAGCTGCCCAGGTCCCCTGGACCCAGGCATTCAGACTTCTGCTGTCCTTCGTGGGCTGACCTTTCAGGCAGATCAACTGTTCCAGCCCCCTTCCCTCCCACCACCGAGTGCTGGGCCAGGGGGCACCAATGTGCCTCAAGCAGTGACTCCTGGGGAGCCTGGTGTGAAGATCCCAGACCAGAAAAGGTGGTACCCTGAGACCTGGGGTGGCTGAACTGCCACGGAGATAAGAACTGACACCCGCGCCTGAGCTGTGTGCCCAGGCATCCACACTGAGCCTCAGTGTTGTCATCTGAAAAATGGGTACGACGCACTGATGCATGAGGAAGTGCCCAGCACCTGATAAACAGCTGCACCTGGGGCGGCTCACATGACCCAGAGTCACAGACTCAGTCTCTGTAAAACAAGATTCAACTCTGCTCTGCCCAGGGCTGTCGAGACGATTCCAGGAGCCCACGTATAGCCCGGTACAGCGCCGGGCACCTAGACCTCAGATGGGATGGCCGTATCCTCCCTGCAGGCTCACTGCCCCACCGTGCCCACACCTGCTCCGTCTCTGTGATCACAGTGCTACTGCTTCTGGGCAGGGGCCGGCCTGAGCGGGGACGGCAGCGTGAGGTGCTGAGGATGCAGATGCGTCACTCGTGGAGAGCAATGGGGCCACTTGGCAGGCAACTCGTGGCTGCAGCCTGTGCTGTGTGAGCTGCGGCTGGGTGCCCAGTCCTGCTGCCGCACCTGCCTCGCCTGCAGACGCCCAGCTCGTGGGCGGCCCCAGCCCAGCCCAGCCCAGCCCAGCCCAGAGGAGTCCCTGCCTCTGGTGAGGCCAAGAAGTCACCCCCTTCTGGAGACTGAACACTGCTAGCAGGGTGCTTTTCCACCTTTAATTGGGGATACAAAAGGCACCTCTCCCAGTACAAGAGGATCAACCAACAGGTGCGGGGGCCCAGTGCCTGGTGGAGCCCTGCGTGGGAGGAACAGAGGAAGGACGGAGGGCAAGGAAGTGGAGGTCGTGGGGGCCACAGGTGCCCCAGGCATCCCTGGAAGCCTCCCCTGGCGGCCTGGGCCTGGTGAGGTCTCCCCCAACCATGTGCAGCTTCATATCTGGACAGTGTGCGCTCAGCAGAGGGCCACACGCCCTGCCCTCAACAGCTGGCCAAAGCCTTCGGGCTCCAAGGCAGGGCCTGGGGAATGGATCTGAGGCTGCGACAGAAACTTCTGCTGTCCCCAGCCCACGGCCAGGCCTCGACTGTCAGTGTGGGCTCGGAAGAGGGCTCCTCTGGCCGTGGGTCCAGGGAGGGCAAGGGGGCCCACGCTGGGGCAACCAAGCAGCCGGCCTTGTCCGTTCCGGGGCCTACGGGGTCTCAGCAAAGTGGCAGTGGTCAGTTGGGGTGGGAGGGGAGGCAGGGGTGTCCAGGGTTCCAAAGTGCAACTGACCTGTTTCCCCAGTTCCTCCGGCTGCCCCCCACACCCCCAGGCAGCACGGCCCCAACCTCAAGGGGGAGAGAAGGGCATAGGTAACAAGCCACCCCCAAAGCAGCCGTAACACTGAAGGAGAGACAGGTCCCCGCCGCGGGGTGTGGGAGCAGCGGGGGCTCGGGCTGCAGGGTGCCAGACCCCACACTCATAAGGTAAACAGCACGTCGTCATCTTTCTGCTGGGTCTTCTTTCGAGGGGCACTGCCAGGTGGGGGACCCGGGGGCCCCGCGGCTGAGGGGCTGGGGAGGTTGGGCAAACGGTCGGCCACTTTGGCTCGTTCTTCCAGGAACTTGTCAAATTCTGGAGGAACGAGAGGGAGGCTGCGGTGGGCTCGGAGGCTGGAGCGGGGGAGGGGTGGGCAGGGCCAAGGTCTCCTACCTTCACTGGTGACGCCCTTGGGCTCCTCCGCATTGTTCCCCTGAGAAAGCAGAAGGTGAGGTTAGCTGCGGGCGCTGCGGAGCGGGCTGGGGCTCAGGCTGCTGACGCCGAGGGGACCAGACCTCGGCTCCACCCGTTCCTGAGCCCCAGGCCTTGGCCCGAGCCACTGGACTTCTCTGAGCCTCGGTTTCCTGCTTGGTGACACTCACAGGGCTGTGAGTGTAGGAAGCTGTAACAGAGGACTACTCGCAGAGGGCCAGGCGCAGGGCAGGGTGCCCGGTGGGCCCCTGACAATCGCTAGTCCCTTCCTCCCGGTGTCTAGGGGGATGGGCAGACCGGCCCCATGGTGGAAAGGCTGACACCCAAGCCTGCGGCCACGCATGCTCACGCTGGGGGCTGGGGGGCGGATAAGCCTTCACCCACCAGATGAAGCGGATGGACCTTCTCCTGCCCTTGGGCAGAAACATGGTCCAGGCCACTTGCAGAAGGCGGCCTCTGGGCCTGGAAGTGCCCAGGCACTTGGTCCTTGGCGCCAAGAATGGGGGGTGGGGTGGCAGATGCCGGGGAAGGGGCTCGGACGGGGGGCAGGGCTGACTGCCCCTGCCGCCCACAGCGGGCAGTGGGGCTCTGGAGACTGCCGCCCCCCACCGCGGCGTGGGACCCCTCGCAGCTGTCTATCAGCCTCCCGACCTGCACGAGGGCGCTGCCGAGCTCAGGGCTCCCGTGGTCCCGGCTGCCCTCGGCCCACCCCTGTCCTGCCCACGGTGGGGCCTCGACCGGCAGCAGGCTCGGGAAAGGGAAGGCTCCAGAGGCTGCGAGGGGTGCGGGGCCGGGCCCTCCTCTAAAGGGAAGACCCGGGGGGAGCGGCGGGGGAGGGGACACCAACCCTGCTAACGCTCTCTCCTCACCAGTTGCTCATCCTGACCCCACCCCCATCACCTCCTCATGAGACAACGGGAGCCCCGGGTCAGGTGGGCGAGGAGGGGGCCGGACTTACCACATCCGTGGACAGCCACTGCTCGATGTCCTCCATGAGGCAGGCCTGGGTGACGGGGATCTGGAGGGAAGGGCAGGGGGTGAGGCAGGAGGGCAGCGCGCCTCGTCGGTCTGGCGCCCACCGGCCGCGGCCTGGGGCAGTTGCCCACCCCTGAGACTCCTGCCTCATGCGACGGGGCCAGTCGGACCTGCCCTGCACCCCCGTCCCCGGCAGTCCCTCCAGGATGGCTCCTGCCCGGCTGCCTGGGACCCCGAGTTCTGCCCGCTGTGCCAGGCTGCGGGCAAGGGGGAGGCGAGGCCAGCAGGCTGAGCAGGGGATGGAGAAGGGCTCCTGAGAGCTGGAGCAGGGCCACGAGGAGAGATCGGACCCCCGGCTCCGACAGGCCAAGGGTGCGGGCTTGGTGCACAGGCCCAGGGCCGGGACCAAGCACAGATGCTCAGGGCATCTGACACAAGAATATTCACAGCGCAGGGAGCGGCCAGCCAGCAAGGCTGGGGCACGGGGCACGACTGCAGGCTGTCCCCCTACACCTCCGCAGACTCAGCGTTTGTGGCGGAAGGGGGCAGAGGTGGGCTGGGACAGAGGGAGGGGCCGAGACCACCAGACGAGGCCAGGCCGCTGGATCCCGAGGGGCTGCGGCTATGCACGGGGACATGGCGCTGTGGCTCCACCACACAGGCTCCTGCACAGGGGCGGGGGGCTGAGGGCTGGACTGGGGCAGGGCTGGGGCCTGGGGGCTTCCCACACGAAATGCATCTACAGCGGGAGAATCCAGCTGGAGGTTAGGGGCACAGACTCTGGGATCAGAGAGACCAGAGGCTGGCTGGACCCCTGCGACTCGGTGCAGGTTACTCAGCTCCTCTGACCCTCACTTCGCCCATCGTTACAGAGGATGACAGTACCTACCGTCCAGGTCCAAATCGCCGTGAGGATTAAACGAGAGGAGGGAGCTAAAGAGCTTAGCACAGCGCCCGGCACAGTGTAGGTGCTCGGGAAATGCGCTTACCACTTAGCTACTTTGGGAAACAGAGGGAGAGCGAGTCTTTCTCCAAGCAAAGCCAGGTCCGTCCCCAAGCCCCGTCCCCAGCACCGAGGGCCCCAGGGCGCAGCAGGAGCACCCAGAGAAGAGGCCGGAGCTGACTTCCCGGCGGCGGCAGCGGCAGCAGCGGCAGTGACTTCTCTGGGCTGCCCACCTCAGCTCCCTCAGGCGCAGGCACAGGCGCTCGGCCCAAGCCCATGGGAGCCCCGGCCGCCTCCCGGCTGCCACAGGGGCTGCCCGGGCTGTGCTCCCAGGGCAGCACCGAGGGGCCGTGGAAGCGAGAGCAGAAGGAGAGGGGCCGTGCTGGGCGGGCCCCGGCAAGCCCCCCGCTGCCCACCCTGCTCTCCTCTGGTTCTGACCGACAGTACCGCCTGGGTGGGCCCCTGCGAGCGTGCCCGGCCCCTCCTCTCCATGCCTGCTCTCCCCATCCAGTCACTGAGGCTCTTCTCGCCGCCGCCTCCCATCTGGCTGAGAGAGGGTCACGCTGAGGGTGGCGGGAAGGCCAGGCCAGGGCCCCCGGTGCGCTGGGGGCCTCCTCCAGCGGGGGCCTGCTGCCGCCTCAAGAGCCTCTGCGCGCGCGAGTGTGTGCGTGCGCGCGCGCCCATGCTTGTGCTGGGCTGGCGGGCGGTAAAAGGGGACAGGAAGCAGCAGAGGGCGTCTCCCTGTGGGGACTCCGGAGTCCCGGACGGGCAGGGCAAAGCTTCTCCCCTACTTTTCACCCCAGGGGTCCCTGGGGGAGGGGAGCTGAGCAATCCTGGGATGGTGGAGTAGGCAGCCATTAGCCCCCCACTGGTTCTCAGGGGGTTCTGATGGGCACCCAGGGTTAGAAGCATGGCTCTACCCGGTCCCCTCATGTTTACTGATGGGCAAAGAGGAGATCCCTAGGGCCCCAGAGCAGACCGACGGTGGAGGAAGCCTCGGGTCCTGGCTCCCAGCCCATCACCCTGTGACTGCCTTCCCCCCTGGACAGACCCAGCCCGGGGCCTGTCACATGCCGTCCAGCATCCCCACCTCCCAGGACTCATTAACCCCGAGGGGCAGCCACTGGCTGCCCACAGAGTCGGCACTTGATTCCATTCTGTACATTGCTGCCTGGGATCACGTTCTGACAACCGAGAGGGAGAAAGCCTTACCCCCCAGCCAGACGTAAGCACCTCGGAGCAGATGTTTTATGACCCGGTTTTAAGGAAGTCATACCCTGATTTGGTGGAAGTCACTTAAATCTCTCAAGTCGTCAGAGATGAACGAGCAGAACTTGACCAGCGCCTGCTTCTCAGCAGGCAGTGGTATGTGTGTGTTTCTGCCCCGTGGCCACCTGCCGGGCGGGGCAGCCGTCAGGAGACCTGCATCTAGTACTCCTCATGCCCTTGAGTTGCCGTGTGCCCCTGGGCAAGCGACACCCGTCCTGGGCTGCAGCGGTCAGCCTCCGCCCATGGGAGGTCAGGTGGTGTGGCAAGAAAGGGCTTCCCGAGTGTCCTGATTCATATGGAGTCCTGGAGCCAGAATGGTGGCCGGGGAGAGGCAGGCTGAGCAGCCAGGGGAGCGCCTCTGCTCTTTAGAGCTCTGCAGGCCGTCTGGGGTTCTCGTTACCAGCACTGGCGTCCAGGCTGGACAGACCAACAGCTGGGAGATCATGGGCAAACAACCTCACTTCTAAGCCGTGGTGTTCTCCTCTGTGAGCGGGAGAAACCACACTGCAGTGATGTAAAGGTTAAAAGCTTCACTGCGTGCCAGGCACTGTGCTAAGGGTGTGACATCTGTGGTCTCACTTAATCCCCCTCTGTAATTAACCCCTCATCTGTAAAAGGGGATACCTTAAGGGTTTGTGTGAAGACTCACTCAGTAAGCTGGGGACGCAGAGTGCTTAGCACAGGGCACAGGCCCAACAAATGACTGCTTACAAAGAAAAATGGTGGGAGGCTCTGAGACCGGGGAGTGAACGCGCTCTGCGTGGCAGCAGGTCCACAACGCACACAGGAGGCATCTGAGTCCTCGCTGGTCCCACCTCCACAGTGCTCCAGGTCTTGCCCTGTCTGACTTGGGAATGGCTCCTGGGATGCTGGGGACGCCTCTGGGGAGTCGCTGGGGATCCCTCCTGCACCCCCTGCCCCGCACCCCACTCCAGAAGACTGGGCAGCTTCCACGGCCTCCTGACCGCTCTCCCAGCTTCCAGGCTGGGTCCTTCTAAAATGGAAGCCAGATAAACGTTCCCCTCTGCTCAAGACTGCTCAGGGCTCCCACCTCACGTGACATAAACCCAGTCCCCTCCCAGTTGCCCCTCGGGCTCCGAGCACCCAGCCCCACCTCGGCCTCTGAAGCCCTACGCTGTCACCAACCCTCTGCCACGCTGTTCACTGCCCCTGCATCTCCAGCTCCCAGGTCCTGCACTTTCTAACCACCTCCCAAGGAGCTACTGGGCCCACTTCCTGGGACAGAAATTCTCTCTTCCCTAAAGGCATCCAGAAACAAATGCAAAGGTGCGAGAACTGTACTTGGAGCTCTCGCGGGGGGAGGGTCGCCCACAGAGCCTGCTCAGTGTGGGCGTGTGGCTGTCACTCCACACAGGCCAGAAGTTAAATGGAACAAAAATGGCACCCCTGGATGCCTCCCTGTGGCCTTAGGGTCTGTTCTCCCGTCCACCTCTGTCCACGCTCCTGCAGGTAACAGGTCTCTGGAGGGGCAGAGAGGCCGAATGCTGACTCAGCTCCCATGTGCCCTCTCACGCTGCCTGTTATAAAGCCCTGTGGGCACCGCTGGGCAAGCATCCCCGGCCCTCCTCTGCACAGGCCCCAGGGCGGCGGCAGGGCCGCTCTGCTTACCGCTCCGGTGCTCTGCTGCCGGGCATCCAGGGCTCCAGCCAGGCCATCTGTTGCTTGAGGGGCTTCGTATTTTACCCTGAAACACAGAGGCCACCGTGGCAATTACGTGCCGCCCTTGCCTTACCAGGCCTGCCAGCTGACGTGAGGACAGAGGCGGCTGAGTGGGGGTGAGCTGGACTCACAACGCGTGTGGACCCGGGACGCGCCTGGGCAGGGGCGGCGCAGACCCCAGGCAGGGCGCCACCTCCGCAGGCCTGCCTGAGGACGGTAGCAAGGGTCTCATTTCCTGCCTCTGGGAACGGGATCGGACGTGTGACCCGCATGACAGGCAGGGCAAGGCTGGAGAGGGGAGGGGAGGCGCTGGGGGCCAAAGACCAGGACCACCAACCTCCTGTGACCAGATCTGGCCAAACTCCAGGGATGAGAAATAGCCTCACTGACCCCACAGCCATAGAGAATTTGTATCTAGACCCTTTTCCGAGCTGCTCCCATTCCATAATTTCAGAAATCATGGTTCTGTCCAAGGCTGCATTTGAATGGGAGAATCCCATTCTGCAGCTGAAAACAAACGTGCAGACTGCGGGTGAGGAGGCTTCTGAATGTCCTCTGGGGGAGGCCGGCCGGCGGGTACTGGGAGGAAATCAGAGCTGACACCACAGCTTCCAGGCAGAGGAGGATGGGGAAGGAGGTGTCTGCGGTGTCTGAGGTGAGGTTCCAGGGGGAGCGAGAGAATAAACCAGGAGTGGGAGGAAAACCTGTGCTAACGAGGAGGCTGGGTGTCTCTCTGACTGCTACAGAGGGGACGTCCAGGGGAGGCTTTGGGGACTCAGCCCTGGCACTGGGAAAGAGCAGGGATCCTCGCCCTGAGCTGCTGGCGGAGAGGAGGTGAGACTGGGTCAGTCATTGAGGCACAGACGAGGGCACGGAATTCCAGCCTCAGCGGGAAAGCCGCTACGGATAGAGATGAGGGCTCTTCTTCCAGGTGGGGCAGGTTGGGGAGCATCTCACCCTCTGCTGGAGCCAGGGCTGCTCCAGCTCGAGGCTTCAGGAGCCGAGACCATAGCACGCGTGACTCTCGTAACGCCAACCTGCCCTCCTGGGGACTGGGTAGACTGGCACTTAAACAGGCCTCTTGAGTAAAAGCCCCAAATTCTCAGGCAGCCTCTCTGAAGAGCGGCCGTCCGCTCCTCCCACAGGACCTGGAGGCAGCCAGGAGAGTGTGCTCATCAGCGAGCTCACCGCCCCCCACGACTGGCGCCCACGCAAGTGGGCTGCGGCCAAGCCGAAGGCCGGGCAGTGGGCGGGGCGCCCAGCCCTTCCGGAGGGCAGCTTAGCACCCCTGGCTAATTGGGGCAACAAGAGCTGGCGAGGAGGAGATGCCAAAGCCTGAGCAGCGCATCCTGACCCGGGGAGGCCCGCTGACTCTGGGGTGGAAGTGGCCGTGCACCTAAGATGCAGTGGGTGCGCTGTGGCGAAAGGCAGGGACGAGGCATGTCCAGCCCCAGGAACGTACAGAAAATGACGATGCCATTCATTCAGAAGAACCATGTGTTCCTTCCTAATTACTCCCCACCACCTCGGCTTTTCCGTCTCTCTCCTGCTCTCATACAGCCCCCGAGGCCAAAGCCTGGCCATCCCTGGGGGCCGTGCCTGTAGCGGTGGAGCCCATACGATGCACACGGGACTGCCGGCCCTGTGCCCGGTGCAGGAGGGAGGAGGGCCACCCCTCAGGTGGTCTCGGTGAGGCTGGGGGGCAGGGACTGGACCCGGGGCCACTTGGGGTGACACTTGTCAGTGCTTGAAGAAGACACAGTGGCACTGGGGAGCAAGTGAGCGCGGAAGATGTTGAGGAAGAGAGCACCCTTGGGCTTCCCTGGTGGCGCAGCGGTTAAGAATCCGCCTGCCAATGCAGGGGACACGGGTTCGAGCCCTGGTCCGGGAAGATCCCACATGCCACCGAGCGACTAAGCCCGCGAGCCACAACCACTGAGCCCACGCGCCACAACTACTGAAGCCCGCGCGCCTAGAGCCCGTGCTCCGCAACAAGAGAAGCCACCCAATGAGAAGCCTGGGCGCTGCAACGAAGAGTAGCCCTCGCTCGCCACCTAGCCTGCACGCAGCAACAAAGACCCAATGCGGCCAAAAATAAAAATAAATAAATTTATTAAAAAAAAAAGAGAGCACCCTTGCTTCCGGCCAAACCTGGCTAAGGCGACCCTAACTGCTCACCCAGACGTCCCCATGGCTCTACCTGGCATCCTAAGTGGAAGAGCCTGGTCAGCTGGCGAGGCCGTGATTGGGCCAGCTGTGGTCGGCACAGGCCAGAGGGAGGCACGGGCCAGACACTCGGTGGGCAGAAGAGGTCTTGGCGGGTTCAAGAGCCCCAGGGTACAGGGCAAGGTGGGGAGTCCACAGGCCAGCCAGGTGACCAGGGCTAGAAGACCCAGCTGATGCATCAGAGAGGGACAGCCAGGCGTGCCGGCAAAGCAAAGAGGAGGCTCGGGCACACTCCCATCCCGCAGGGCGCTTTCGGCTGGGGTGGAAACCCCTCCCCCGGGAGGGCCTGCAGGAGGACCCATGACCTGAGACGGTGTGCGCTGCCCTTGCAGTAAGTCTTCCCTGGCCCCGGCATCTCACGTTCTCCCCTGTCTCTGACCCTTTGCACGTACTGTTCCATGGCCTGAAGTGGCCGCCTTGACCTCCCCACTGCGTGGTCCAGTCCTGAGCGCCCTCTGCAGAGCTGCACGCACCTCCTCCGAGTCCACGGTGCTGGGTACACCCCTCCAGGACGGCACCTGGCACTGCACAGCAGTGGTCCGCATGCATGTCGCTCCCCCCGTGAGGCTGCGGGCCCCAGAGGGCAAGCTTGGGGTGCGCTTTTCTCTGTTCTTCAGGACCCCGCTCCCCAGAGGAGTGACGGTGCAGCAGCAAACCTCAGCCAGGTTGGGGCTCTCAGGTAGGCTGCCCTCCAGGCTGCAAGTCCCACCAGACTCATTAGCCTGCAGCAACACAGCAGCCTCAGTGTGCCCCCAACTCCAAGGCGACCGTGAGCCACTGGTCCTGGAGCACCTGGGCTTGGGAGTATAGGCTCTGCCCCAGACTGGAGGTGCGGCTCACAGCGCAGGGCTGGTTAGGCTAGTGGTCAGGGCTGCGAGCAGCCTGTCAGGTTCCACCTGGATTGGCCAGGGTGGAGAGGGGATCCCTGGGCCCTCTGGAGGCCCATCAACAGTTCCCCAAGACACCAGAATGACCACTAGGGGGCCGGGGAGTCCACTGGGAAGGTCCCTTAATCCAGAGCTTTCCTTGGCTGTACATCCTGGTTGCCCTGGGGTTATATATGAGCAAAGGGCCGACAACAACCTCAAGCAAACTACTTCCAGCCTGTATGGAGCCGGTCCTGGGAAGCTGGCCCTGGTGGACACTTGGCCGCGTGCCTCGGCTGCTGAAAGCATCTCTCTGATGGAGATGGACAGTCCCAGGGAAGGACAGAAGCCCGGCTCCAGTGCAGAGCAGGCAGACTTGCATGGGGTAGCAGGACTTCTCTGGCTGGTTACAGGACAGCAGAAATGACTGGAGCAGCCCCCGAGGGCTTGGTACACAGCCTACAGTGCAGTGGAGAGCTGGGTTGGGCTGGAGGCACTGTGTTTTGGAACCGGACGGCCCTGGGTTCCCAACCTAGTGCCTCCAAACGTTAGCTGCCTGACCTGGGGCAAATGACCCAGCCCCTCAGTGTCTCGGTTTCCTCATCTGAGCGGATCATGTAAGATCCTGGCACCTAGCTGGTCATCAACCTACGGGCATCCCTCCCCCCATCCATCCCTGCCTGTAGGGCACAGGATTCCCCAGGCCTCGCAGGATTGGCTCGGGGGAAAGAACTCTGCTATCCTGAGAGGGTGCAGGCAGGGGCTGGTGTGCCCCCCCCACAAACTGGGCTCAGGGACCTGGAGAGAGGCCCTCCCCTGATAGGGGGCGACCCAAACTGCAGGGGCCCAGGGCGGGGCCCGGCCACTCACTCTTTGCGTTGGTCAGCCAGCGAGCTGCCCCGTGTCAGCGCAAACATGTCAAACTCATCTTCCAGGCGGCCAGAGGCCTCCAGAGACTGCAGGCCAGCCCTCACGCTGCTGGAGCCCAGGTCTGTGGGGACAGAAAGGCCACGTGAGGGGTCTGCCTGGCTGTCCTTGGACACTGAGCCGTGGCTGAGCTGCTCCCTGCCAGGCCCAGGTCGGTTCTGGAGAAGCAGCGTGGCCTGGAGTGGTGGCGGGGTCGGGGGGCGTACGGACGGGGCAGGCCACCTGCTGGCTGAGGGACCAGGGGCAAGTCACTTCCTCTCTCTCAATTACTTCCAAGGGCTTGGCATGAAGCAGGCAGCCAATAACGCTAATCGTAGTGACGACGGTGGCGATGGCTAACGCTTACCAGGAGTGCACTCCAGGCCTGGCCCTGGTCTGAGCCCGCTCTGTGCAGAAGCTTATCCAGGCCTCACGATGACCTGTGAGCAGGGCCCATTCCTGCCCCTGTTACAGAGGAGGAAAAGGGCCCAGGATGTCCAAGTGACGTGCCCAGGTTCACCAGATGATTCAGGCCAGGGAGAATTCACGGTGTTGATGGGAAATCACACAGCGGTGGGATTTCTGAGATCTGAGGGGGCTCAGGAGTTGTGGGACTGCAAGGGAGCGTCCCCTGTGTTTTGTCCTGGCCACTCAGCCTTGCAGGAAGATTCAGCACTGGACCCCGGCGAGGAGGGGTCTGGGCCAAGATTCTGCTGTTGGCACTCCAGCTGCAACTGTGTAACGGGACGGCACCCCCAGAGCTGCAGGGGTGCCCGTGGTATGTAAGGTACCCTCAGCCCAGAAACCCGCACGCTGCACTTACTCATTCCCGCCAGCTGGGACGAGAGGCTGCTGGTGGCTGCGGGGTCAGGGCCCATGTCGATCAGGTCAGCGGCCGCCTCGGCCTCACTTGGGGCCTGGGGGCAGGGGAGAGGTCACCTTCATCCTCCCAACCTGACCTGCAGCCTCATTCCCTTCTGTCTTGAAGCACTGGCGCCTTCATTCTTCGCCTGAGGATCTGTCACCAGCAATACCCACCCCGCCCCCCGCCACCTCGTCCCTGCAGCAGTGATTGGGGGTCAGGGAGTCTTTCTTCCTCCCCTTGGCCTATCTAGCTCAGCTGGAGGCCTGGGAGGTTCAGAAGACCCTGGGGCATCAGCTGGTGGCAGAATGTTATTTACCCTAATGGCACAATGACATAAAAACTTAGAAGGGGCCCTCTTGGAGATTCTGGCTAAGAAGGCACATCCCAACCAGGATACCTGGGGAGGGAAGTGAGCCCAGCCCTCTTTCCCAATAACACGGAGAAGCAGCCTATTACCTTGGCGGTCTGGCCTGTTCGGAAGCGTTCAAACCTACGAGACAGAAAAGACTTGAGTCAAGGAGAAGGACTGGGTGGCCCCTTAGCACAGCCAGGCCAGAGCTTTTCCCACTGCAGGTCTCAAAACCAACAGAGTGCGTCACAAACAGGGTGATGACACGGCCTGGTTTACCCTGGACGGATCCAGTTTATGCCTGCTGCCCCAGGGAAGTATTAGCAGGGCCCCTTTTTCACTTGCAAGTGTCCCAATTAGATTATCAATTATCTGGTCACCTTAGTCACCATTATCATTAAATAAACAACAGGCATAGACTAAAGCAGAAAAGGAAACGGGGGTGCGTGCATACAGCAAAGGTAAGTACTGTTTTTTGGAACTTGTTCGGTAACATACATTTGCGTGCGCGCGTGTGCGTGCGCGCGTGTGCGTGTGTGTGTCTCTAAAGCAGTGTAAGGAAGACACACCTCTCACACTGCTTTATAGAGCCACTTAAAACCGCCCTAGACAGGTCAAGGGGCTGGTGGGTAGACTGAGGACTTCGGTCTGAGGTCTGTTCCTGACCTGGCACTGTCCCTCACTGTGTGACCTTGGGTAAATCACCTCACTTCTGAACTTCCGTCTCCTGTCTATTAATAAGCGGGTGACAGTGGAACCTGCCTCCCAGGTGTGAGGATCAAGTGAACCACCAAACAAACTAAGGTCTGATGAATAGGTGTCAGAGGGGTCCCAGTCACCCCTAGATCGGGCCCTTGGGCCATCTCACGGCCCACACGGCAAATGGCAGGGGCTCTTAGTCCCACCAGGTCAGCGAGCAGGAGCTGAGGCCGGGCAGCCGTGGCCTGCCACGGCCCCGCCCCCTCACCTGATTCAGAATCACTCAGCAAGTGTTTGCTGATGGATAAAAACACGAAATGAACCAGGGGCTGGAGGCGGCTGGCATGACTGGTACCCTGTGCCAGACAGCCTGACCACCGAGCGCTTTACAGGCGTAACCGCACGGGCCCTCAGTTATCTACAAGGAATCATGAGCTCCGTTTTTCAGATTCAGAGGAAGCGTGGGGGACATCATTTCTGCAGGCCCAGCACCTCTCCCTGCCTTTGTAACAGCACCTAAGTGCTCTGGGGAGCTGCTCCCCGCCTTTCCTGTGATCCCAGCGGGACTGTGGTCAAGGGGGCCTGTCCCCTCCCACACCTGCGTCCCACAAGGACGCTGAGCCAATCAGAGTTTCTCTTGGGGAGCTGACTCTTGGACAGAATGGTACAAGGAGGGCAAGCGTTTAGAGCCCATGTATTCATGATGACACCCTGGGGTCATGGTTCAGGAGTTTCTGCCCCGGAGGCCCCTGAACTGCCCTGGCATCTGTCCTTCCTGCCCCACTGGGAGGCCTGACTTTTATTCTTTTTTGGATTCTGAAAGCTATCCATTCAATAAAGGCTGTTCTCCTAATGACTTCTTTTTCTGCTTAAGTTAGAAAGCTTAAGCTGTGATCCTGGATGCAGGGACGCAGGCGGCAGGAAAGGAGGTGTGGGGTGGAGGGCGGGCGCTCCTGCCTGCGCTGGATGAAGGCGGCTGAGGGCACACGTGCTGGGCGGCTGACCTGGTGTTTGAGAGGGAGATGAGGAGTCAGAGGGTGTGAACAGGGGAGAAGGGAAGGAAGAAGGTGGGGCGGCTGGCCCGAGGCGGGGCAGACAGTGGGGCTACCGTTCATGGCGCAGGAAGACGTTGTTGAGGTCGTCGTTGACGATGAGCAGCTCCTCGGTCAGCTGCTCATTGGCGACGCGGGGGATGAGCTCCAGGACCCGCTGCTGCATGGCCCGGCACGTCCGGTTGAGCTCCTGCCGGGGGAGGAAGTGAGACAACCACGGCTGCTGGACCCGGAGCGAGGCCGTCTCTACCGGACGCCTGGTCCTGGGAGCACCTTGGAGGTGGAGAGGTTTCTAGACTGGACTTCAGGTTGCACAGAACAGCTTCTGGGGTTCTATGGACGAGCACTGGCGTCTCATTTCTAAGTGTTTAGCACACAGGAGACGACCAACATGGGAGCCGTGCCGTGGGTTTAACCTGGCTGTGTGGACCTCAGGATGAAGCTCCTGCCCTCACCTCCGCTTCGTGGAAAAATCAAGACTGCAAGGTGGCTGGTGGAACACCTGCCACTTCTCTGGGTGCACTGAGGTTTTTTGTGACCAAAGCATAAAAAATAAACTGGATGATCCAACTACTATCCCGACTCTGAATGTTTGCCTCATTACTCTAATTTCTTTTTTAATGCTTTTTATTTTGGAATAATTTTAAATGGACAGAAAAGTTGCCAAGATAAGACAGCACAGGGGTTCTTGTAAACTCTTCACCCAGCCTCTCCTTAGTTTGGCATTTGTCAAAACTATGACATTAATGTGGGTACAATGCTGTTAACTAACTACAGACTTTATTCAGGTTTTACCAGTTTTTCCACTAACGTCCTTTTTTTCTCTGTTCCCACATTGCATTTAGTCACCACTGTCGCCAACTGACTTTTAATCAGTTAGTGTTATGTATTTAAACTTATTTGGGAAAAAGAAAAAAAATTAGAAGCCGAAGAATTTACAGGCTTTTAATTTGTAGGACTGAATGTTTCCATCCTCAGGTGCCTGCCATCAGGTGGACAGGGGCCCGGGTCACGGTCCTGAGGTCCCAACAGATGGTCGGGCACTGCTGACTGTGGCCACGCGCCAGCACTTTTCTCCTGGCATCAGGAAGACCACTGATTTTGGTTTTTTTCAGACCCTGCTGCCCCCGCCTCCCCCCAGGTCAGACCCTCTCCCGGGATTTCCTCTCTCGCCTGAGCGTGGGGCAGGGCAGGCCCAGGGGACTTCCAACATCCTGCGGGCCTCCCCCGCTCCCTCCATGACCAAGCACACCGCAGCTTTGTCCCTACTTCCTTTCCTGCCCCTCTCAAGAGCAGAAGAGCAGCTGGTGGAGCCAGGGTCCTGGGTTCATACCCCAGCTCTGCTGCTGGCCAGCCCTGTGACCCTGGGGGCATCCCATGACCTCTCTTTGCCTCAGTTTGCTGACCTGGGATGTGAGGCTAACAAGAGTACCTACCTCATGGGGGGGGAGGGTGAGGATTAAGTGAGTGAACGTATATCACGTGTCCACATCAGAGCCGGGCACACAGGACACGCTCAGTGTGCATCAGCTGTCCCTGTGTCGCCCCTGCCTGCCAGCCAGCCTTCTGAGTCCCCCAGACCCTCATACCCGCAAGGCCTTGGCTTGGGACACCCCAAATTAACTGCGCTACAGCAATCCTGACGCTTCCCAACTCACTCAAGCTTCTGTCATTTATTCTTTCTTTAAAAAAAAAAAATTTTTTTTGTTTGTTTATTTTTGGCTGTGTTGGGTCTTCGTTGCTGCACGAGGGCTTTCTCTAGTTGCAGCGAGCGGGGCCTTCTCTTGTTGCGGAGCGCGGGCCCTAAGCACGCGGGCTTCAGTAGTTGTGGCACTTGGGCTCTAGAGCACAGGCTCAGTAGTTGTGGGCCTAGCACGGGCCTAGCTGCTCCGCGGCATGTGGGATCTTCCTGGACCAGGGCTCGAACCGGTGCCCCCTTCATTGGCAGGCAGACTCCTATCCACTGCGCCACCAGGGAAGCCGTCATTTATTCTTCATATTCGTGTGTTCACTCAACTGTGAGACTCCGACTTCCCTCCCCTCCACCCTGCCTCCTGCCCCCACCATAAGTTAAGGACCCCGGAGCAAGAACACTGTGTCAGCTTGGTCGGGCCCAGAGACAGAGAGATGAGCACAACCCAGCCTCGCCCTCCAGGAATGAGAGGCCCAGCAGGAATGACACAAAATGAGACGATCATACCAAGCCCTCTGTCCCCTCACGGGTTCAGGTGACTCCTGGGCCTCGGGGGTCCCTAGCTTTCTTGCCACGTCTAGGATTGACCTCTGTGGGGAGGGTGGCTTTCCCCACACACAACCCCTCACTCGAGTGGGGCCCCAGCTGGGGGTGGCACCCTGGGGATATCACGTGACATACGGGAGCCCCAGCCTGCAGATCCCAGCTCAGGCCTGCCTGCTAAGTTTCATTTTCTGAAAGGTGGACACCTCACCTTCCAGCTTTTCCTCAAGACCACTGATGGGGAGCTATTTGGAACCAGGCACAGGGAGGGTGTTTTACGTGCAAAGCCTTATTTAATACTCATGTCAAACTTGTACCACAAAAGCAAACTTACCGATGAGGAAACTGAGACAAGAGGGGCTATTTTGTTCAGACCACCAAGTGGTAGAGCCCCGAGTTCCAATCTGATGGGGCACGAAGTCCCTGGCTTTATCATCTCCCATTGTGACCAAGGGGTCAGAGTCCACCATGGAAACCACTGTGGCGGTGGCGGGGCAGGGAGGCTGAACCGGGGCGGCTGCTCCTCACCTGTAGCAGCTCCAGGTCTGCCGGCTCCGCCTGGGTGGGCACGAGCTCCGTCAGCATCTCCGACATCACCCTCACGTTCCCACTCACCATCTCCAGCTCACTGCGCAGCTTCCCGATCTGGAACACATGGTCGGGCCCGCTGAGAGGGGCCGGGGTCTGGAGCCTCTGACCCTCCTGGGACACAGCCTGGCACTACCAGCCCGACCTGCCGGCACCCTCTCTAGGCTCCTGGGCCACAGCCCTGCGCCAAGAGGCCCATGGTAGGCTTGCCCTCACCCCGCTGACCCCCTTACAGAGATGTTAGCAACTGTTACAGGGCGCCCAGTGCAGGGAGAGGCCGGGAGGAAGGAAGCTGAGGGTGGAGGCGGCCCTGAGTGTGGCTGGAGGGCTCTGGCATCTCCTGGGTGCTTGGCGTCTAACAAGGCCCTGGAGGGGAGTTCCCCTGAGGGGAGAGGAGGTAGGCCTCCCTCCTAGGAGGGCCCGGTTCTGTCTTGCTCCTGGTCCGCTTTGGTGCCCCAGACTCTTCCAAGGATGAGACCCAGTGCCGCCCCCCACCCTGAGTATGAAGCTCAGACTGAGCACTCGTTAAAGGGACGTGAGCAGGTTTTCAACGATCAGAGGGGTCCCAGTCTTGGCTTGGGGAATAGCTGTAAATCGAGTCGCACAGTCTCTGCACTCAGGTGAGGTGGTGAAGGGCCCCTGCTGCGGCATCTCGTGCGGTGGGCTCCGCGGGGCGTTTCCTGTCCTCATGCACAACGTGGACACTGTGAATGTCCAGGAAGGGACCAGTGTGGACGTTCCCAAACCTGATCTAGTTGATGAACCCTTTGATCATGGGCTACCTCACGGGTCTAGGATTTAGCAGCCTACATTTTGGGAAATGCTGGTGCATTCTCAGTTGGCTGAACCAGCTGATTTCAGAATCAGTGTCACCATATAAATTCACGGCGCCTGCCTGTGAGGGCAGCTACCATTTTGATCACCTCTAAGGCCCAAGCACTTAATGTATGTTGCTACTTAACCTTGACCATAGTCTCATGAGGAAGGTATCACTGCCCAACCCTTACAGATGAAGAAGTGGGAGTGCAGACACAGGCCCACTACGGTTTGCCAGCAGCTTCCAGACCCGTAAAACATTTGGTACATTTGGCCTGTTTAACAAACGCTCCTGGCAGAAGCAAGGGAAAAACAACTGATCACAAACCCAGAGTGTCCAGGTCAGATGGGACCTAATTACAAGGAGTCTGGGAGTTACATCAGTGCTGCCTGAAAGCCTTAACGTGTCCCAGGAGACAGAAGGGGACTCTGAAATTAAACAGACTACTCGGTCTTGTTTAGCAAGAACCTTCTTCCACTGGACATAATCAGAGTCTTAATCCACACAGGTGCCAGACTTCAGGCAAATTGGTTAAAATTATAACCAGGTTAGATCAGTTTTGGATCACAGGGTGATTTTACCACTTTTATGCACTTTTAATTATTGGGCCTGTTAGGAAAACTTTTCTAGTAATGTTATTTGTAACTCTGGGGGTTGATTTCATAACTTGCTGTAAGTACAGAGGTTTCTCTTTAAATAGGTTTGGGTATGAAAGGCTGTTGGTAAGTTTATTTGTTTGTTGAGACCAAACGATACCGTAGAAGTTTGTAAAACCTCAAAAGTGGGCACCCCCAGTGTGCAGGCTTCGAGCAACTCCGCCATCCACAACTAAAATGACCGCGCGCCCAGGAATGCCGGTCATGGCTGTGGACGTCCCTCGGAGGGCAGCAGCTAAGGCCGCCACAAACTGCTCGAGGCCAATGCGCAGGGCGCTGGCCTCACTGGCAGGAGGGAGGGGCTGAGGGACAGGCGGCCTGGTCTGAGGAGGGCAGTCCTGCAAAGCTACTCACGGGGCCCCAGAAAACGAGGCCCAGGCCCGGCCTCCAGGATCTTACGCTATGCCTCAAACCTTCTTCTTGGGGCTTGGTGGGAAGCCTCATGGTGCAAGGCAAGGGTTTACATTTTTTCGATACAGATGTTTTAGAACCGTTTTTAGCAAGAACCTCTGTCCAAATGAAATCTTACGTGAGACCCTGAGCAAACCCCAGCAAGGAAGTGGAGCTGCTGCGGCCGAAGGGCTGCTTGCTGGGTGCTTCCTCTCCCTGGAGCTGCCCGCAGGGCTCCACGGAGGGCAGAGTTTGGAGAAGGGCCCAGGTGCAGGACAGAGCCTGCCTGGAGTCAGATTTGCGCTTGAATCCCAGCTCTGTCTCTGCTGAACTGTGTGGCTCTGGGCAAGTGAACTGATCTCTCTGAGCCTCATCTCCCAACAGGGAGGATGACACATGCCCTGTGGGGCTGCCCTGAGGACTGGGCAGAGTAATTTCCACACTGACAGGGGCCCGCCCTGACAGGGGGAGGGGGAGGCCCACGTCCTGACCTGTGTGGCTACGGCCCAGGCTTGTGTACCTGCTCGGCGGTTGGCGTTATGGGTGTGTCGCTGGGGAGCAGGGCCAGGGTGGGCAGCGGGGTGGTGTGCTGGCCGGAGTCCCCGTGATGACTGGCATCGGTGCCCACAGAAGAATTCTGTCCTGACGGGGTCTCTGAGCTGAACACGGTCTAGAAGGCAACCAGCTGAACGAGTGAGGCTGGCAGGTCAGGGGCCACCAGGAAGCAGCGCCCCCTCTGGGGGTGACCCCCGCCGCCCCTCCCCACTGCTCCTCACCCTCTGGGGCGTGTGGATGGGGGACAGCATGTCCAGGTCGGTCATGGGGAACTCCAGGCCCTTCCTCCGCAGGTCCTCGTAGACAGCGACCACACCTGTCAAGTCGGGCGAGCTGCGGAACGCGTCGGCCCAGGACTGAGAGGGGACAAGGGGACACGGCCGGTAACCACTGCTCACCGGCTCCCCTGCGAGCCTGCCTGCCGGCCCCCAGGGAGCGGAAATTCCCTCCTGGACTCGCTGGTCCTTTGGCGGCATCACCTGGACAGCCGGCTCCACAGCAAGGCCCTCAGCCAACAAGCCTCTCCCCGACCCCCCGGCTCAGAGGTCCCGTCAGCAGAGGAGCGAGACGGACCCAAGAGAGCAGACGAGAGAGTAGCACTGGCGGGGGCACCTTCCTCCCGGCCCGCCCCCGGCCACCCGCGCTCACCTGGATGAGGGTGAGCACCTTGTCGTGCACGATGGTGGGCGGGTTGTTCTTGGGCAGGATGGTCCTCACCAGCACGCCCTCCACGAAGTCCTGGCTGGCCACCAGCACGTGGAAGCGGTGCCCGCAGTTCTTGACGCAGGTTTCCAAGACCTGGAGGCCGTGCGGTGCCCGTGAGCACCCAGCAGAGGAGCGGGAGCGCCCGGGACCCCACCCTCACACCCCAACCATGTCCCAGTGGGGAGGCCCAGCAGAGGATGCAGCTTCCTGAAGTGAGACCCAGAACACGGAGGGGCGGGGACGACACCAGATTTGGCAGCCGGTCGGCCGGGGTGGGGAGCGGGCCTTGGGCGGGCAGAGGGCCGAGCGCTGGCTGGAGGCCCCTGGCTGAGTGGCTCTGGTGCCCACAGAACCCTGTCCCGAGGCTGTCTCTGAGCTGAACACGGTCTAGCGGGGAGGTGGCTCTCCAGGTGTAAACCAGAGAACTTTCGATCGAATGGTGACTTCGCGGCCTGGGACAAAGGCGCCCAACTTCCCTCCCCGCTGCTGTCCCCGCTGCTGTCCCTCTACTCCCGGGCAGGAGCTGCCTCTGAGCTTCAGCTGAGCGTACGGGTCCAGATGTAAGTGCTGCCACGGGGGAGGCGGAGGCAGAGCGCTCCTGTCCCCACTCCCCAGCCAAGCCCACCCTTCCTGCCGGGCTGCCCGCTCCTGCCTGGCCCGCCCTGCTGTGAGCAAGGACTGTCCTCAGCCTCTGGCATTTGCTTTATGCTCATTTTTCAGGGCCAGTTAGGCCAAGTGCCAACTGGAACCCAACTTGGGTGCCGCCCCCCAGAGGCCTGGGTGCACTGAGCTTCTGCATCACCGGCAGGTCCCCTGCCCACGTGTCCCATGACGGGCCCTTGAGGGATGTGGGCCTCAGTGTGTCTGCTCCCTGCACCGGTAGGTTAGACAGAACTTTTCCAAATAGCCTCTCTTGCCACTCCTCGTTGGCCAGCCGTGTAGACGGGACAGTGCTTTGCCCACAGCCCTTGAAAGAGGAGCCCCAGGGAGGCTGGGCGTCCTGCTGGGCCCCCGGGGGACTGTGGTCCTGCCGTGGAGGGAGGGACACGGCACTCACCGTGAGAGCCAACATCACCTCGTGGAAGTTCTTGTTCCCCACGATTCTCTTCTTCACGGCTCGGAAGGCATCTTTGGGACTGGGCAGAAAGACACGAGGAAGGATGGGCTGAGGCACGGAACCTCCTCATCCAACAGAGGAGGCTGCGCGCCTGAGGTCAGGAGGCGCTGGAAGACGGAATGGCTCTTCTTTACCCGGCTCCCTTGGTCCCGCCCTGTTGTGTGTGCCCAGGTTCTAACCACATCAGAGTCATCCTGTCCCACCAAAATCCTCAGCAGATGACGGCTGCTTGGCAGGGATTCTCAGTGTGCAGTCTCTGGACACCTGCACTAGAACCCCTTAGTGGGGAGGCGTGAGTGCTTGTTAAGCATGCGGAACCCCAGACCCGACCCTAGACCCCTGAAGCAAGCTCTCAGGGGATCTGCATGCCCACCGTGCCCCGGGGCTTTATATGCATTAGTGAAGGTTAAGCACCAATAAGCTGCAGGCACAGAGTTCTCGTGCCCCATCCTGGCCAGCTCCTCTACTCACCCCTGTTTCCACCCAGGCCTTATCAGGCACCAGATGTGCCCACACCAGGCTGGGTGCTGGGACGCACTGGTGAATAAGACCTCTCGGCCCTGCTTCAAGGATCACATGTTCCAGGGAGACCCACCTAAGGGAGGGAAGCAAGCAGGTCCCGAGGTAAGAGCGAGAGTGAGCGTGTGAGTGTGGGCTGGTGGGTGGGTGCCGGAGGTCAGGGAAATCTTCTCCCAGGAGGTGGCGCCACAGCTAAGCGTGAAGGATGGGATGCAGCCAGCTGCGGGGAGCAGGGGACGCGGTTCGGTGGAGGCAGGAGCCTGGACCAGGGCCCGGGCGGGCGGGCGGGCGGGGAGGAGATGAAAGGAGGCCGCCGAGCGTTGGGGGAAGGTGGAGGGAGGGGCTGGGGAGGCCGCGCGGTCACGGTGGGGAAGGGGAGCCGGCGGCAGCCTGCTCTCCCCGCCCCATCGGTAACTCCACTGACGCCCCCAGGCCTGCCGCCTGCACCCTTGCCGCTCAGCCCTGTACAGGGGAAACCCACACTGCCCGGACTGCCCTGGCCTAGGAGTCTTTGTGGCCCCCCCAACTTCCACATCTACCGGGTAGAAGCCTCGCCCATGGCGCTTTCCCAGTCCTCTGTCTCCTGGGTGCACTGACCCCGGGACTGCCCGGCTAGAGAGGATGCTCCCTGGAGGTCAGGAGTGGCGTCCTCCTCTGACACTTTGCCTCCCCAGAGCCCAGCACGCTGCAGGAGCTCAAGCAACACTTCTTAGGCCTGGGAGGGCCTGTCCTGCTGTCTGCTGGGCATCTGTCAGACTGTCAGTGCCAAATCCATCAAGGGCAAGTCGACAGAGTCGGGAACCCTGACATGACATGGGCCCCCCGACAGGAGTGAAGGCGGCAGGCAAGGCTTTCTGGAAGAGACCTGCATGGGGGTGGCTGTGACGGAGTTGACACGAGGGGTGAAGGGCCACGGCCCCTGACGGGGTGGGACTCTGCCCCTGAAGTGTGAGGACGCTTTTCAACCCAATGCCCTGGGGCAGCTCCTCGCCCTCCGGGCTCCATCTCAGGGGAAGGTGGCTTCTATTCCTGGCTTGGCCACTCCCCTGTGGCCACGTCAGCTCTCTAAAGGGACTTGTCTCCACTCCTTACAGAGTGACCCAGAAGTTCTGGCCTGTGTGCCACTACTGTGGGCCTACCGTGTGTCTAGTACTCTGCTAGGAGCACAGCACAACGTGGGTGGCACGGAGGCCACACACAACCCAAGGCGGGAGTGGACAAGAGACTAAAGCTTAGATGATAAGCTCCGTGAGGTCTAGGGTCACATCTGCCTTGCTCCCTGCTGGGTCCCCTGGGCCTCGTGCAGAGCCTGGAACCCAGGAGGTGCTCAAATCAATAGCACCTGAAGAAGTCTGACCCCAGTTCTGCCGACATTTACAAGGGAGATGGGGACTTGCTTCTCCAAGGACACAGCAGTGACTTTCAGCCCCGACATTCAAGAGGCTCCGTGAGGTCTTCTGCTTCAGTCTTCTCTCTTGGTGGCCCTGCTGCCTGCCCACCACTCTCACCCCCAACACATGAGTCCAGATGCAGGAGGGCGTGTCCCCTCCCAGCGCCTCGGCAAGCCCATGGCACACGGCTGGGGAGCTGGAAGGTTCTGGCAGCGCCCGTGCAGTCCTAATTGGCCTTGACCGTGTGCTGCAGACTCCCACAGCCTCCTCAGGCTCTGAGCTGGGTGCTGCCTGTCTGCTCCCTCCACACACAAAGCACCACGTGGTGAGAGGAACCCTCGTAGGGCAAAGGGACCATCCCAGTGAAAAACGGGGAGAGAGCTGAGACCCTGCTCCAACTGCTGAGCCAGTTTTTCTGGAACAGAGGCCTCACCTGGCGCTTCCTGCTGGCTGTGGTCATCACACCCCTCCCAGCCCTTCCCTGGTATCTCCTGAGAAGGACAGTGACCCTGCATCCATCCCCTCTCTGCTCTCCTCAGGGCCTTGAGCAGATTGCTGGAAGGACCGAAGAGCTCTGTCTCTGAGACAAAGACCCAGAGAGGTAAAGTGATTTGCCCAAGGTCACACCGCTGGCCAGAGACGCAGATCAGAGCCCAGGAGCCAGGACCACGGCGCTTGCCCCACACCACGTCTCTGGCGGGGCTGCCTGACCCCAAGCAGGATGCCGGGACCCGAGCACCAGAAATGCTCGGCCAAGGCTAACCTTGACCAGCCTCTCGGTTCCACTGCACGTTTACTCCCCTCCCTGGGACCATGACCCTCCCTGCTGGTCTCAGATCTTAAGGAAACGAAAGTCTGTTCTTGCTCACTGGGGAAGCTAGGAGTCCCTGCTGCACAGTCTAGCCCACGGCATGCAGATGGGGCTTGGGGCTTCCTCCTAATTCTAAGAGCTGCCAGCTGGCCCTGTCCTAGGAAGATGCCGTCCAGGTGACGTCCTAGGAAGGGCCAGTCGACTGCACTGCTGCTGCTGGGTGGGCCGCACACCTGATATCTCTGGCCTTCTCATCCATTTGATGAGACAGTCAGACTAGATTGTGGTTCCGAAACGTTTAAGACGCGCGCTGTTGTGGCCGCCCCGCCGGCGTCCCGCCTCGCCCCGGGGGTCCTCACCCTTCCTCAGTCTCATTGATGATGTCGCAGATCTCCATGTTGAGTGCCCAGTTCTCGCTCTGCAGGGAGCCATCTGTAGCTTTCTCTGAGGACAAGAAACCACAGGTCACACAGGTGTGTGGGGTTCCCAGATGGGCAAACGCAGCGGGAGTGGGGAGGACCATGGATGCTTTCTGGGCACCCGAGATGGGCCAGGCACCATATAAACGGTGTCACCTTCATTGCCCCATTTCGTCACTTAATTCTTATAGTAGCCATGCAAGGCTGGGGAGGAAGCCATGGCTGAGTCTACCAGATGGCTGAGCGGGACACGGATTCAGGGGGCCTGGCCTTAGAGTGCTTGTTTTTGACATGACAATATAGAGACAGGGTTTTGTTTTAGATTTGTAAATAAATGTTCCCTCTTGACCCTTTTATTATCTTTTGACTTGGAAACCATTCACACGGTTCAAAATGTAAAAAGCTCCAAAGAGGCATCGAGTGGAGAGGAAATCTACCGGCCCCCCCTGCCCCCAGCTTCCTCTTCCTGGAGCCCCCAGTTTCCTCTCAAATCTCCCAGAGTTATTCTTTACCTCCAAAGCCAAGGACAAAGGGTTTTAAATCCCGACTCTGTTACCAACAGGAGGCCTGGCCGTGGTCTTCCTCTACAAGCTAGCTTGTCTATAGATGGGTAGAAGCGCCCCGGGATGTCTGATGATGCAAACCAGGCATATGCATGGTACTTGGTGCAAAACAGGTACTCAGTGGGTGGTGGGTCTTTTTTTTTTTTTTTTTTTTTCCAATTGAGGTGAAAGTCACACAACATAAAATTAACCATTTTAAAGTGAACAGTTCAGTGGCATTTAGTACATTCACAATGCTGTGCAACCGTCCTGTCTATCTGGTTCTTGGGTGAGGTCTCCAGGCCAGGAGTCACTACGAGATTCTCCAGGCCTGCTGAGGCCACAGTCAGTGGCCCTTTGCTGTAAGATCTCCTCAGTGCTGGGACCCGGCTGCCTTTCGTGTGCTCTAGTGTGAGAGGAGGTGGGTGAACAGTGAACACGGGAACAGAACATACTATAGGACATTCAAAAACGTTCTTTAAAATCGAAGTGCTGGGGCTTCCCTGGTGGCGCAGTGGTTGAGAATCTGCCTGCCGATGCAGGGGACACGGGTTCGAGCCCTGGTCTGGAAAGATCCCACATGCCACGGAGCAACTGGGCCCGTGAGCCACAATTACTGAGCCTGCGCGTCTGGAGCCTGTGCTCCGCAACAAGAGAGGCCGCGATACTGAGAGACACAGCCATAAATAAATAAAAAAAAAAAAAAAAAAAAAAAATCTAAGTGCTGGGACTTCCCTGGTGGCGCAGTGATTAAGAATCCGTCTGCCAATGCAGGGGACACGGGTTCAAGCCCTGGTCTGGGAAGATCCCACATGCCGCGGAGCAACTAAGCCTGTGCGCCACAACTATTGAGCCTGTGCTCCACAGCCTGCAAGCCACAACTCCTGAAGCCCGGGCGCCTTGTTGCTCTGCAACAAGAGAAGCCACCACAACGAGAAGCCCGTGCACTGCAATGAAGAGTAGCCCCCGCTCACCGCAACTAGAGAAAGCCCACGCACAGCAACAAAGTCCCAAAGCAGCCAAAAAAAAGCCAAAAAACAAAAACCGAAGTGCTGTCCTTGTGTTCACATCACCCACTTTCCCTGACCTCTCCATCTTCTAGATTCCATCCTCATGCAGACCTGACGTTAAAACGAGTTCCAACTGGACACAAGATGCCGTACAAGGAGGATGCAGAATCCGTGTCTCCTTACAACTAGGGCACTTACCAGGCACTGGTGGGGGAACCACAGACACCTAAGGGGACGGGAGGAACCCCCAGTGACCGGCTTGCGGGATCTTGGTTCCCAGGCTGGAGGTTGGGCCCAAGCTCCTGTGATGGGAGCTCCGAGTCCAAACCGCTGGACTAACAGAGAACCTCAGACCCCAGGGAATATCAATCGGAGTGAGGCCTCCCAGAGGTCCTCATCTCAGCACCAAGACCCGGCTCTATCTAACTGCCAGCAAACTCCAGTGCTGGACGTCTCAGGCCAAACAACCAGTAAGACAGGAATACAGCACCACCCATCAAAAACAAAAAAAATGAAATGACAAAAAAATTTTTACAGATGAAGGAGCAAGGTAAAAACCTACAAGACCAAATAAATGAAGATGAAATATGCAACCTACCTGAAAAAGAATTCACAATAATGATAGTAATAAGATGATCCAAAATCTCGGAAACAGAGCAGAGAAAATACAAGAAATGTTTAACAAGAATCTAGAAGAACTAAAGAGCAAACAAACCGTGATGAACAACACAATTACTGAAATTAAAAATACTCTAGAAGGAATCAATAACAGAATAACTGAGACAGAAGAATGGATAAGTGAGCTGGAAGGTAAAATGGTGGAAATAACTGCCAGGGAGCAGAATAAAGAAAAAAGAATGAAAAGAAATGAGGACAGTCTCAGAGACCTCTGGGACAAACACTAAATGCACCAACATTCGAATTATAGGGGTCCCAGAAGAAGAAGAGAAAAAGAAAGGGCCTGAGAAAATATTTGAAGAGATTATAGTCGAAAACTTCCCTAACATGGGAAAGGAAATGGTCAATCAAGTCCAGGAAGAACAGGGGGTCCCATACAAGATAAATCCAAGGAGAAACATGCTGAGACACATCAAACTATCAAAAATTAAATACAAAGAAAAAATATTAAAAGCAGCAAAGGAAAAACAACAAATAACATACAAGGGAATCCCCATAAGGTTAACAGCATTTACGCACCCAACAAGGAGCACCTCAATACATAAGGCAAATACTAACAGCCGTAAAAGGGGAAACTGACAGTAACACAATCATAGTAGGGGACTTTAACACACCACTTTCACCAACGGACAGATCATCCAAAATGAAAATAAATAAGGAAACACAAGCTTTAAATGATATATTAAACAAGACGGACTTAACTGATATTTATAGGACTTTGCATGCAAAAACAACAGAATACACTTTCTTCTCAAGTGCTCATGGAACATTCTCCAGGATAGATCATACCTTGGGTCACAAATCAAGCCTTCGTAAATTTAAAAAATTGAAATCGTATCAAGTACCTTTTCTGACCACAACGCTATGAGACTAGATATCAATTACAGGAAAAAAATCTGTAAAAAATACAAACACATGGAGGCTAAACAATATGCTACTAAATAACCAATAGATCGCTGAAGAAATCAAAGAGGAAATAAAAAAATACCTAGAAACAAATGGCAATGAAAACATGACGACCCAAAACCTATGGGATGCAGCAAAATCAGTTCTAAGAGGGACATTTACAGCACTACAATTCTACCTCAAGAAACAAGAAACAACTCAAATAAACAAATCAATAAAACTAAAAGCCAGTTCTTTGAGAAGATAAACAAAATTGATAAACCATTGGCCATACTCATCAAGAAAAAAAGGGAGAAGACTCACATCAACA
>NC_041219.1:42330082-42330454 GCF_002837175.3 Physeter macrocephalus | reverse complement strand
TGAACAAATTCTTAGAAAAGCACAACCTTCCAAGACTGAACCAGGAAGAAATAGAAAATATAAACAGACCAATCACAAGCACTGAAATTGAAACTGTGATTAAAAATCTTCCAACAAACAAAAGCCTAGGACCAGATGGTGTCACAGGGGAATTCTATCAAACATTTACAGAAGAGCTAACATTTGAGAAGAGTTTCCTTCACAAACTCTTCCAAAATATAGCAGAGAAGGAACACTCCCAAACTCATTCTATGAGGCCACCATCACACTGATACCAAAACCAGACAAAGATGTCACAAAAAAAGAAAACTACAGGCCAATATCTCTGATGAACATAGATGCAAAAATCCACAACAAAATACTAGCAAACAG
>NC_041219.1:42211668-42329345 GCF_002837175.3 Physeter macrocephalus | reverse complement strand
AAATTAAAGATGATACAAACAGATGGAGAGATATACTATGTTCTTGGATTGGAAGAATCAACATTGTGAAAATGACTATACTACCCAAAGCAATCTACAGATTCAATGCAATCCCTATCAAACTACCAATGGCATTTTTCACAGAACTAGAACAAAAAATTGGCCAATTTGTATGGAAACACAAAAGACCCTGAAACACAAAAGACCCTCTCCTGTGCTCTGCAACGGGAGAGGCCACAACAGTGAGAGGCCCGTGTACCGCAAAAAAAAAAAGGAGCTGGAGGAAACAGACTTCAGACTATATTACAAAGCTACAGTAATCAGTAATCAAGAAAGTATGGTACTGGCACAAAAACAGAAATATAGATCAATGGAACTGGATAGAAAGCCCAGAGATAAACCCACACACCTATGGTCAACTAATCTCTGACAAAGGAGGCAAGGGTACACAGTGGAGAAAATACAGTCTCTTCAATAAGTGGTGCTGGGAAAAATGGGCAGTTACATGTAAAATAATGAAATTAGAACACTCCCTAACACCATTCACAAAAATAAACTCAAAATGGATTTATGACCTATAGACATTTCTCCAAAGAAGATATACAGATTGCCCACAAACACATGAAAGGATGCTCAACATCACTAATCATCAGAGAAATGCAAATCAAAACTACAATGAGGTATCACCTCACACCAGTCAGAATGGCCATCATCAAAAAATCTACAAACAATAAATGCTGGAGAGAGTGTGGAGAAAAGGGAACCCTCTTGCACTGCTGTGGGAATGTAAATTGATACAGCCACTATGGAGAACAGTATGGAGGTTCCTTAAAAAACTAAAAATAGAACTACCATATGACCCAGCAATCCCACTACTGGGCATATACCCCTGAGAAAACCATAATTCAAAAAGAGACATGTACCACAGCGTTCACTGCAGCACTATTTACAATAGCCAGGATATGGAAGCAACCTAAGTGTCCATCAACAGATGAATGGATAAAGAATGGATAAAGAAGATGTGGCACATATATACAATGGAATATTACTCAGCCATAAAAAGAAAGGTAATAGAATTACTTGTAGTGAGGTGGATGGACCTAGAGTCTGTCATACAGAGTAAAGTAAGTCAGAAACAGGAAAACAAATACCATATGCTAACACATATATATGGAATCTAAAAAAAAAAAATTGGTTCTGATGAACCTAGGGGCAGGACAGGAATAAAGAAACAGACGTAGAGAACGGACTTGAGGACACGGGGAGGGGGAAGGGTAAGCTGGGATGAAGTGAGAGAGTGGCATGGACATATATCCACTACCAAATGTAAAATAAATGGCTAGTGGGAAGCAGCCCCATAGCACAGGGAGATCAGCTGGGTGCTTTGTGACCACCTAGAGGGGTGGGATAGGGAGGGCGGGAGGGAGACGCAAGAGGGAGGGGATATGGGGATATACGTATGCATATAGCTGATTCACTTTGTTATACAGCAGAAACTAACACAACACTGTAAAGCAAGTATACTCCAATAAAGATGTTAACAAAAAAAAAAAAAAAGAAAAAGACCAAGTTCCAGCAGAGTGTGCAGAGACAACTCCGTACTCTGCTTGTCTCAGGCAAGATTCTGCCCCGCACGTTACTCCTGCGGGTCTGTCAGGCCCACGCACGAGTTTTTAACCATCGGTTGGATCAGCGTTTAGGGCAGTAGCCAAGTTCCCCCATCACGGCTGTGTCTTTGGCTTCAGAGCCTGGCTCCAGGCTCAGAGCCTTCACACCCGCGGGCTCAGTGCACCCGCGGGCATAGCTCTGTGGGCTGTCTCCCAGGAGCCCCGATGGACCGGGCACACGGAGCTCTTATTCCACGCGAGGGTGCAAGGGCGGCTCGCTCACCACCCTGCTCTCGGGTGAGATCCCTCACGTGTTGCACAGCTACTGACGTGGCAAGCCTGCTCTAGGCACTGGGGATGCAGTGTGGACAGATGGACACGGTCCCTGCCCTGTGGTGCCCAGAGAAGCCGCACTCCGAGCCAGGCCTGTCAGGATAGACAGGGCAGACTCCGTGTGACTGGGCAGGACCCTCTTCCAGCTGGGCAGGCAGCCCCATCCTGTGGGCAGAGCCTGGGCTGGGCTGGCACAGTCAGCTCCCTAGAATGGTGGCTTCCATGATCTTGGTTTTGAAATTGGCCTGACTTCAGTTCCACCCTGGGTCCCCCTTGGGTACTGCGGGCTGGATGGATGCCAGGGTGGCCCAGAACACATGCCAGGCAGCTGAGGCATCCAGGTATGGACCCAGAAGCAGGGTGGGTTGCTTTGCTCCTGGGTTAGGGCTGCGAGAGGGGATGAGAAAGGGTGCCCTTTAAATGGGTGAAAGATGGACTCGCTCATCCCACAACCATGTCCTGGGTGTGGCTTCTTTGGGCCACACTCCCACCCCTGGGACTCACACACATACTGAACCACATAAGAAGAACCAAAGAGAGCTGGACAAGTGCCTCCTGAGCGGGGGACTGGGCCCTACTTTGGAGGGTCTGGGGGATGGTGGCTGATCAACTACGCAGAGCTGCTCCTCCTTCGGAAGCCACGTCTCAGTGACCTCCTGGCCCGTGGGATTCGCCACCCTGACTCCCGACCGCCTCTAATGGGCCCCTGAGTCCTGCCAGTTCCGGCCCCTGAGGGTCTCTCCATCCCGCCTTCCCTTCCCGCCCTGCCCTCGGCCACTGCCCCCGCTGGGCCACCTCCCCGCCCTCGTCAGCCATGGCCTCGGCTCCTCCTGCCTCCCTGCCCCCATGCGTCCTCCATGCTGACCCAGAGTGAACCTTCTGGAGCTTGAAAGTGACTGTGTCCCTCCCTTGCCCCCGGCTGGGCCCTTCCACAACGGGAATATTTTAACTTCCCAAGTTAGATGCTAGGTAACACCAAGCACTGTTAGCTGTTTATGTAAAGCAGGTGATTCAACCCTCACACCCATAAGGTGTACACTATTGCCCTTGTCTAACTAATGAGCAACCCGAGGCCTGGAGAGGTCACACATGGTGGAAAGGGAGGACGGCTGTTGATGCCACTGACCCCGCCTCCCATCAGGAGTCAGGGAGCTCTGCTTTTCCAGAAGGCTCCGCCTGGACCACTCAGGCCATCTGCCCCCTCCTCCACGAGCAGCCCTCTCAGTGGTTCCTCCATTGGATCCCCTATGACCTCTCCCAGTGACCGCTCAGAACTCTGAGAACGATGGGCACCTCCCTTCTCCTGCGGGAGAGAAGGGCAAGGTTTCAGAAGGGATCATGATCATTTTGGAACGGCAAGCGGGCTGCTAAGGGGGCAGCTGGGACATCTATGAGTAAGAGGCAAGCCAGCCCAAGGAACCAAGGTGGATGCATCAGGACCCCTGGAGCGCGAGTCTGATGCTAACTTGAGCACAGGTGCCAAGTTCTTTAGTCCTGAGTGCCAGTCGTGGGCAGAGCCATTAAGAGGATGGAGTTTTTTGGAGGGAGTGGGGGGAAAGGGGGAGCTTCAGTCAGTCTAAATAGGTGCGGGGGGTGGAGAGGAAGAGGAGGAAGAGGCAGAAGAGAGACAAGAGCCATCTGAGCAATTCCAGAAGAGAGGTGTACCCAGACCCCTCCCCTCAGATCTGGGGAGAGGTCTAAGACTTCCTTAATAAACATGTCCAAGGGGCAGGCATGCTCCGTTAAGGGCAGAAATTTAAACCCACAGGAATCTGGGGATATGTGTTTTATTTTTGGTTTTAACCGCAAAAGTAACTCAGCTGGCTATTTTAAGAAGGGGGGATAAAAACACTGACAATGGTTACCAGTTCCAAAAGACAGCCCGCTGACTTGCCCAGCTCTGGGCTGTCAGCAATAACCTTCGGAGGCCCTGCCCTTGTCCCCAGCTCCTGAGGAAGCTGGGCCCTGCAAACCACCTGCTGTTGTCGGGGGCTGGCGGGCGGTGGATGGCGTCCGCTGGGCGTCTTTCTGTCTGCTCTGTCCTCTCCACGTGGGGCTGGTGCCCGCACAGCCGGGCTGGGCGGTGGCACAGCTTTGGAATGGGATGAGCCCGGCCCCACCTCTGAACTCGGAGACCACGGGCAAGGATCCGAGCCTCGGAGCCTCGGTTTCCTCATCTGTGAAACCGGGAGAAGACTGACTGCCTCCCTCACAGGTGTTGGGACTCTTCAGCCAGACAATGTACGTATGGTGTCAGCTAAAGGGCTGTGACTTGGACTGAGAGCAGCAAAGAGTGGCCACCAGACACTCTCCAGCTCCGGGGCCCTGGTATCGGCCTGCGCGTCCTCGGGGGCACCCCGGGTATCTGGCGGGCCTGCCCCCTCGGCCATGGGGGAAGCCCTGCTTTGCAGGAAGCCATTTCTGCGGCGATCAGGGGACCCGTGGTCAGCACTGTGGATGCGAGTCACACTGACCACCTCCTGCCAGGTCAGCCCGAGGGCAACAGCCTAGAGCCTTCTCCCCACCACCCTGCATGGTCACTCACCAGGGTTCCAGCTGAGGGTTCCAGCTGCTCAACGTCCCCATCATCACGGCCACGGCCCTGGCTCAGGCACTGTCTCCCACCCAGACCTGGACCGTCACCTCCACACTCTCCTCTTCCAACTTAAATCCAACCAGTGCTTTTCTCTGTCTAAATGTCATCCATGACCCCCCCACTGCCCGAGGGTCAAAAACCAGACCTTTTCAGGGACTGAGAGGGACAGCTGGGGCTGAGCTCAGCCCCGATCCTCTGTGTTGTTCTCCCTCCCTTTGCGGGCCTTGTTCTTTCAGGCGTTGGGGCTTCTGCCTGGGATGCCCGGCTCCCCTTCAGGCCGGCACTGGTTCACAGGTGATGACGAGACCACCCCCCACCGGCCCACCACACTGACTCGCTGGGCTGTCACCACACACCAAACACGGGGCTCTGCACTTCACAGCAGCTCCGCCAGCCCTCACCACAGCCCCTAAGGCAGAGGATGGGTATGCTGAGGGGCACAGAGAGGCCAGTGGCTTGCCCATGGTCACAGAGCTTGTACGTTGCAGAGCAGAGGTTTGAACCCAAAGAGGTCTGGTTCCCAAATCCGTACCCTTAACCACTAGGTTATGTGCCTCTCGAACATACTCAGCATGTGTCACGCAGGCCCCGGGAGACATCAGAGAGCAAAACCAACCAGGTTCTGCCCTTGGGAAGTCTACAGTCTGGTGGGCTGCCACAAGTGACATTACAGACGGCAAAAATGCCCCGACGGAAAAGAGCAGGCGCTGAGACAGTAGAGGGGCTGAGAGTCAGATGTGCCGATGGGGAAGGCTTTTAAGGCCTTACCCCACTGTCGGCCCCGCAGTGTCGCCTCCAACTGGGCAAACCGTGCCAGGCCTCGTCCCGCACCGCGGCAGTAACACTGTGGACAACAGCGACCAAATGACCGGCCTTCGCTGCATGTCAGCCTGTGCAGGACGTGGCGCGGACCTCTTGTCACTGCCCTACAGCCCCCACCACGGGTGGGCACAGCTGATGCCCACACGTGGCAGTGGAGGACGGGGATGCAGAGCCGGGCCCGGGGGCCTCTGGACCCATGTGCTCTCCCTCTGCTCTGCCCCCGCCTGCCTCGGCTGGACCCTGAGCTCCAGGGACATCTCTGTCTCACCGGGGCCTACCCTCTGGTGGGAAGGAGGGTAGAGGTTCGGCCAACGTCTGCGGAAGGAGCCGCCGAGCCTCCAGACCCCCTCGCCGCCCCAGTTCAGTGCTGAGCACCCGTCCCCACCCCTTCCTGGGGAACATTCCTCATGTTTCACTGACCCTAAGCTCTCTTGTCCACTCTTCTTTTTTTTTTTGGCCACGCCACACGGCTTGCGTGATCTTAGTTCCCTGATGCCACTTATGGTGTTTTTGCTCATAAACACAGTGTTTCATCTCAGATTGTTTTCTAAGTAAGGACAGGAGGTGGGCTAGGAATGTGGGACTTATCTTTTTCTTGGCTTTTGACTCTTTACTTTGGGAGAACTTGGTGTTTTTGATCAAGCTTTTATGATTTACTCTCATTTTAAAACTGAGTAATCCAAACCTTTCCTTTCTTAAATAAACCCAATCTTTTCTTTCTTTTTTTTTTTTTGGCCACATCGAGGTGCTTGCGTGGTTTTAGTTCCCCCACCAGGGATCGAACCTGGGCCCCGGCAGTGAAAGTGCGGAGTCCTAACCACTGGACCGCCAGGGAATTCACCCCTAGTCCACTCTTGAGCCCCTCTGATATTGAGATGTTTCTTACAAACGATGACCTGTCAGAGCTCAGTTGGTAGATTTTTCTTTCTAGATTCAATGAAATATGGTTTGTAAATAGTAAGGAACTGTCTTAAAGGCCAAGGCCGATAGCAGCCCTAGTCCCACCTTGACTATGACCAGGTCTAGGGCAGGGCTCACGCACCCGGGGGATAGGAATAGAATGGGAGTTAGCTGACGGTGATCAAGCAAGCAGTGACACGGTGCGTCAGCTCTACCCAGAGCTCCCCTGGGGGCCCTCTTTCAAGATCCTTCTCCCATGACTGGCACCCCTGCAAAGGTGCCCACAGCCGTTTTGTTTTTAGTCCACATTCATGGAATGTCATCCTTCCAGTGTAATGGCCACTAACTAACGTCACTCAAAGGAACCATGGTGAACCTCTGAGATTTCCTTCTAGTCTTTACTGTTTTCAGGCTTTAAGAAACACATCTGCATAATTTTTTTAAGTGTGTAATGGTATTGTGATTATGGCTTGTTTGTTGGTTTCTAAATGGCAATCCTATTCCATACCCTTAAGAGACACGCTGAAATATTTATGAACGAAATGATATGCTGTTTGGAATCTGCTGTAAGTAGTACCCGCCCCTTTGTTCCCCTCCGCTCCCCCCCACCCACCAGCTGCCTCCATCCCTTGCCAGTGCCCCTTCATCCCATCTGCCCCCCAGCTGCCTTCCAGATGCCCTCTTACCGCCCATCTATTCTCCGTCCTACGACACGCTCTGAGCAGCTACTGTTTGTCCAGCCCTGTGCCAGGTGCTAGAGAGGTAAAGAGGGAGAAGAGAATCCCTGCCCTTAGGGAGGCCCTACAGCGGTCAGCGAGAACAGCTGGACAGGCGTGTTCAGTGCAAAATGACAGGTGATGTGACCGAGGTCAGTGTGGGGCGCTGGGGGAGCCTGGAGCAGGGGGTCAGCACCTTAGGGGAACTGGGAAGGCTCCAGTGAGGAGGTGCCGACTGAGCTGAGCACAGAGCACAAGCTGCCAGGCTGGGGAAGGTGAGGAGGGACGTTCCTGGTAGAGGAAGAGCACGTGCTGAATGAAGGAATCCGTGATGAAACCTCAGGGATGACGGGAAGAAGAGCAGAGACGAGGGGCTTGAGGGTCAGTCTGAAGGACCTGAGGGAGGGAGAAAAGGCCATGCTGAGACCGGGAAAGATCCAGGAGCCCAAGGGAGGCTAAGGGTCCAGGAGGGAGCAAGGCAGCCGGAGGAGAAAGGCAATGATGCCAATGGCTTGGCAGACCAGTCCTCAAAGCCAGACAGAGGGAATCAGGCACAGACACCCCCTAGCCTGGCCCCCAGCCGTTTCTTCCTCTTCCCCGCCCAAAGCAGGAACCCCTCTCCCCTTTGCCAGAGCCCGGTCCAGGAGTGGGTGAGCCACCCAGTCCCGAACCCTGGGGAGTACAGGGTGTCGGCGGGGCCTCGTCGGGGAGGGGAGAGCCTTGTCCACCACCGCCCCCACCCCCCTTCTGTCCTCTCTTCTGGGAGCCAGCATGGGAGCACGGCACCTGGAGCTTGGGCCGAGGAGGTGACACGCTCAGGACACAAAGCCAACGCTCAGGACACAAAGCCAACGTATTCAGGACAGAGAAAGAAAGAGCCTGGGTGCTGCAATACATCGCGGATCTGTCAGACCAATCCTGGAACTGCCGACCTTCCGACTTCTTGCCAGGTAAGCCCAACGTGTGGGGCCGGCTCGGCTGTGTCTCTCTGTCACTTGCAGCCAAGGTGCCCCGAAGCCTGGTGGCAGGCTGCGGAGTGCAGACCGGCCTTCTCCCCGCTTCCTCCTCCCATCGCCTGGGCCTTCTGCCCGCGCCTGCTCCCTGCGGGGCCTGCCCTGACCCCCAGAGGGCCTTCCCCTCCATGCTGGGCCAACGACTACAAGCTCTGCTTAGTGTTACAATAACCCTATAGCATTTACTTCTTTGTTTCTACGTCTCTCTCATTAGGCTGTGAGCTCAAGGGTGGAGGTTACAGCTTGTGAGTCATTGAATTCTCTACACCACACAGGATGACGGGGCCTGTGAAAAACCTGCAGGATGTGTTTGATGAATGACTGAATGAAGGATGAGGCCATATTCACCATGACCATAAGCCCTTAGAGCACTTTAATTTAAATGAAGTACTCACACCCTTTGGCCCTCATTGATCCCTTAGTAGCGGTTGTGCAGAAATCCTAATCTTTCTTCAGCTCAGCAGTCCTGTGAATATTTTTAAAAAGCACCATGTCCCTCCTTCATCTGACCTCCACGTTACCACCTTCAGTTCCTGTGACCACTCCATTCTGGAAGTGACTTCTAGAGCCTTCACCATTCCCACTGATCTCCCTGGGACACAGCCCAGCTGTGCTGTCCTCCTGGAAACAGTGTGGGAACCCACTCACCTGCCCACATGGGATATGGTATTTGTGTTAATTCACCCTGTGACTACATTGGATGTTTATCAGCTCTACTGCATGGAAGTGACTCCTGCAGAGCTTGTTGCTGTGAAAGACACTCTCCACTGGCCCACATCCTTTAGCTTTTCTAGTCTCCCTTGCAGCCAGAAGAGGCCCTGTGTTCCGGCCACTGAGATGTAAGTGGAATTTTCTTCCCAGTGGCTCCTGGGGAAGGTTTTCCTCTCCTGATAACAGAGGCAGCACCAGAGGGTGCCTTCACCTGTGCTCTCTGTTACGTGGGGACCAGCAGGAGGAAACCAGTGTGCTAAAGGTTGGGGTGCTGGGTGGAGAAATACAGAAAGAACCATTAGGAACAAACTCATCCTAGATGGACCCTGAACCCAGACATTTTCACTCTAAAGGAAACCCACCAGGTGCCTTTCAATTCTAAGGGGAAGCAATGAGGTGGGAAAGTTAGGAGAGTGGGATCTGGACACAGACAAATCCCAGTGCAAGTCCTGGCTGGAGCACTCACTAGCTGTGTGTCCCTGAGTGAATTCCTTAAACTCTCTGTGCCCTCGTTCCTCCCCTGCAAAATAGGGATAACTAAAGCACTCACCCCTTCCAGGGTTACGTGAGGAGGAAATGAGAGAATGCACTTCATGTGCCTTACATCCCACCTAGCACAACAGCCAACACCAAAACAAACGTTACCAACTACAAAAATCTCAACCTAAAAATCATTGCTTGAAAATTTCAATCATTCCCATAAAATAGATTTTTAAATCACATACATGCAGAAGCCATTCATTTTTCCCCAGCCAGCAAACTGTCCTGAAGCCTAGTTTCCAAACGAATAGCTCTTTCCAGACCTAGCATGGAAAGTTCCATCAGTCTCCTAAGTTGCTGAGCCATCCTTCCTCAAAGCCCTGGCTGCCTCTCCCCTGCCATTTTGTAACCACAGCCACAAGAGGAACTCTAAAATACTTTACAAAGGCATAACTTTGGCAACCCACAAGTTTAAAGTTGATATAACTAACTATAGTACCTAAGTGAAGAAAATTTCAGTTAGATGAAGGACGGCTTTTAAAAAACTATCTAGGTAAGAAGGAGCAAGGCCATGAAAGTAGAGAAGCTTGAAGTGGCTGGCCAAGGTGTATATGACATTCTTTTTTTGTTCCCCCAACTCACGAATGTAAAAGATGTTACTGACAAATGTATGTATGTAGGTATGTATGTGCCTATCAAGAGATTTAAGGAATTGCTCGTGCTATTGTGGAGACTTGGCAAGTTCAAAATCTGCCGGGTAGACCAGCAGGCTGAAGACCCAGAGGACAGATGCAGCTTAAGTCCAAAGGTCGTCTTCTGGCAGAATTCCCTCTTCTTGGGAAGCCAGTCTTTCTTCTATACAACGGATTGGATGAGGCACACACACACTACGGAGAGTAATCTGCTTTTCTCAAAGTCTGACTTAAATGTTAATTTCATTTAAAAAATACCTTCATATAAACATCTAGATTAATGTTTGGCTAAATATCTGGGTACCATGGCCTGGCCAAGTTGATACATGAAGTTAACCACCCCAAGGATTTATCCTGCATCAATACAAACAAGTTCCACTGGAACAGGGGACACCTCTGTCTGTCCTTCAATTCTCCTGGTCTCAGCCTATGTGGCCTCGCTGGCTCCTCCCTCCCCTCCTCCCCGGCTCCCTCCTTCCTTTCTCTACCTCCCCTGCAGGAGCAAAGCCCAGTTCCTCCCCATGGGTCTTGCACAGCTGCTTGGCTCTCTGTGGCACTTTTTGGTGCTTTTTTTTTTTAATGTTTATTTTTATTTCTTGGCTACTTATTTTATTTATTTATTTATTTATTTATTTATTTATTTATTTTTGGCTGTGTTGGGTCTTCGTTTCTGTGCGAGGGCTTTCCCTAGTTGTAGCAAGCGGGGGCCACTCTTCATCGCAGTGTGCGGGCCTCTCACTGTCGCGGCCTCTCTTGTTGCGGAGCACAGGCTCCAGACGCGCAGGCTCAGTAGTTGTGGCTCACGGGCCCAGTTGCTCCGCGGCATGTGGGATCTTCCCAGACCAGGGATCGAACCTGTGTCCCCTGCATTGGCAGGCAGATTCTCAACCACTGCGCCACCAGGGAAGCCCCTTTTTGGTGCTTTATCAATTGTCAAGTTTCCCACCTCTGTGGGGGAACAAGCCCCTCGGAGGTTTTGTCACTTGCCTGCAGGCTATGGCTGGGAAGGGGAGGAGCTGGCACTTGAACCCAGATCTTCTGATGCAGGGTCTAAGCTCTGACCCTATTCAGACTGCTTACATCCGAGTGGTCAAAACGTGCCACCTGGGAACATGCTAGGTGGGCTCATGGGCAAACGTAAAGACATTTTTAGAGTTACGTATTTACTTTAATGTCGAGTAGAAGGGAAAAAACACAAACTAGCTTATCAAAGTCATGATTTCAGGATATAATTACACAGGATAAGGTCAAATTTAAAAAGGTGAGTGAACAAAAGGAAAACACTCTGAAAATAAAACTAAGGTGGTACGTGAAGGGCAGACACATATCATAAAGGTGGTACACGAAGGGCAGAAGTCTGGAGCGTGCTAGCCTAGACCAAGGCCTCCTTGGTAAGAGGTAAACAGTTAACCTGTCCTGAATCCTCCTGCTTCTCATGGGGTGATGGTCCCAAGCTAATTAGAAGACACTGAGGGTTTTTGTTTTTTTCTAAAACCAGAAGGACGGAACTCCAGGACTTTACTCTTATTTCTCTGAGCTCAGGGAGGGAACAAAACCTATTCACCAGTTCCAACTGTAGGGTCAGGCAAAGGCTTTAATTCCCAAGTGAGAACCGGCTCCACCCCACAGCCTGAAACCTGACCTGTCTGTGGCTGTGGCTGCCACCCAGCCTGCGACTCATTCCCAGTGACACCAAGACCAGACAGAGGCTGTGCTGGAGCCAGGGCCCTGGGTGGGCAGCTGGGCTCTGCCTCGAACTTAGACTACATGCCAGCAATGATGATAATACTGGTTAAAAAATCACAACAGCTAACAATTATGGACAATTACTGTCTGGCGGGCACCGGGCCAAATGCTTCACAACGTGACAATACTACAATCTCCCAACACAGCAATGCAGCAATCCCAACTGATACGTGCTATTATTATCCTTATTTTTTAGACAGGAAATTGGAGAACAGAGAGGTTAAGTAACTTGCTCCAGGTAACAAAGCAGGTGAAGGATAAACCAGGACTCAGGCCACCTGGCCTGACTCAGGAGCACATCCTGGATACCTTACTATGTACCATGAGGCTAGCTGACACAAAGCCCTTTCTAGACATTAGTCCCTGTTATCCTTAAGACAGAAATTTTGGGTTCTAACCTGGCGCCAGCACTTATGGATCAAGGAGTTGGAGCTTCAAGATGCAAGGGCTCCCCACGGCACAGAGTGGGAAGCGGTAGAGATTCTGACTCAGGGGGTCCAGGGCTGGAGCATCCTCAAACATCTCTGACGGGGGTGCTCTGGGACCCCAGTTTGAAGAACAAAGAACTTAACCATTCTGCCTCTGGCTAAGAGGTCAGCAAACTATAAACCCACGTGCCAAATGCAGTCTGCTTTTGCATGGCCCACAAGTTAAGGATGGTCTTTACATTTTTAAATGGTTGAAAAAAATCCAAAGAAGAATAAAATTTCATGACACGTGAAAATTATATGAAACTCACATGTCAGTGTCCATAAATAAAGTTGATTGGAACACAGTCATGCCCTTTCATTGACTTATTGTCTGTCTGCTGTCGTGCTCTGATGGCAGAGTTGAGCAGTTTGCAGCAGAGGCCATATGGACCATAAAATCCAAAATATTTACTATCTGGCCCTTTACTGAAAAAGTCTGCAAATCCTGGTCTAGTCTACCCTGCCAGCCATGCAGCATCCTCCTTACAGCCTCCCTCCCCTCCAACCTCCGCCTTCATACCTCCAGGGTTGGGGAGCTCACTACCAAACAAGGCAGCCAGGCCCACTGTGAAAGGTGCTGGCACTGAGCTCCTCTGGTAACTGGACACTCTGCCCTCTAAGCCTGTGCAGTCGGTTCTATCGCCCGTCTGCAATGGCCATCCATGTGCTTCTTTCCTCTAGCATCAATCCTTCTCTGTCCTCATCGTCCCCTCAGTTGTTCAATCCTCTGGGAAACAGAGGGAGAATGGTAGCACCTCTGTGTTACAGTTAAGGGGAGGTGGTGGAGAAGGAGTGTGACATAGTCAGCAGTAGAAATGCAGCTGGACCCAGGTCTCCTGCTGCCCAGCCTGGTGTCCCCTTCACAACCTTGCTTGAGTGTCCAGTTTGGTTTCCACTCATCACTCCCAAAATGGCAGCCCCGAGGGCCCGAGGTGTTCTCTTCCTGCCAATGCCTATGGTCTCTCACCTATGATGCCTGCTGGTGGCCCCCCTGGCTTGGCCTTTGTGGAACTAAGGGTGGCTCTCCCTGACCTTTCACCTCTCCCGTCTACCGCAGGACTCAATCTTAGGCTCTGGGCTCTCCGCCTGGTCCATTTTGCTCTCCCCACCCGCTACCAGGGGCGGGTCCCCAGGCACTGCCCATGTTTATAGTCTCTGCTGTTTGCAGCTTGCTCTCCTGAGTCACCTGCATCTCTAGTTCAAAGTGCCAGGGGTGAGCTGCCAGCCTGAAGTGGAATATGGGGTTCTTGGGTTGCCTTCTGACGTCTCTCTATAAGACACAGCCAGTGAGGTCTGTCCTCAGAGAATACCTGGGAAGGGTTTTTAAATCCTTGGAAGAAGAGGGCTGTGTCAACACCAGCTGGTACTCAGTTATCTGGGATCCTTTCAGCCCTAGGCTGCTGCCCATGGGCAACGGGAAGCTCTCCCCATACATAAGGGTGTGTGGACAAAAAAATGTCACCCACCATTTCAGTAAACAAAGGCAGCTGTGGCCATCAAGCCACTGGCCACTGCAGCACCCTCCCCTCACCAAACGTGCACCTGAGTGGAATTCAGGATGGAGAAAAACAGGATATTGGCACTAGATACTGAAGATGCATGTCAAAGGACTGATTTCAATAAGCCCAGACTCTTGCATCTTCCCACAGAGAGGAAAGCCCTAAAATCATTAACTTGAGATGTCTGTTTTTTGTGATTAGCAGTAACCTTTTGATGTTTGACTTTTTTTTTTTCCCAGCAAAAACTCCTGTAATATCCTGGCTCCTCCCTCACCTCTTTGGAACAGTCCCTCAGAGCTACCTGAGAGGCTGCCTCCCGGACTGTAATCCTCAGTAAGGTCTCCAGATAAAACATAATTCTCAACTTTTAGGTTGTGCATATTTTTCTTTAGTGGACAGGTGAGTGACCTGGAAATGTGCACAGGTCCAGGTGTGCGTCGCAATCAGAAAAGCTAGTCTGTGGGTCAAACAATAACTGTATGTTGGAGGGCTGGGATGCTGCATATTCCAAACAGGTGTTGATCTGCCAGAGGCAGTGTGGTGAGGGTACGAGAGAGGACCTGGGCTTTGCAACCAGAGACTCTACTGAGCTGTGAAACCTTGGGAAGTGACACCTGCCTTCAGACTTACCTTTAGTGACATGGGAAAAAATAGCAAAACCCTGCAGGGTTGAAACTGAGTCTCCCTAAAACCGACTCCCTCTGCCGAGTTTCTTTTTTCTTTTTTTTGCAGTACGCGGGCCTCTCACTGTTGTGGCCTCTCCCGTTGCGGAGCACAGGCTCCCACAGGCTCCGGACGCGCAGGCTCAGCGGCCATGGCTCACGGGCCCAGCCGCTCCACGGCATGTGGGATCTTCCCGGACCGGGGCACGAACCCGCATCCCCTGCATCGGCAGGCGGACTCTCAACCACTGCGCCACCAGGGAAGCCCCCTCTGCCGAGTTTCTGATTAACCTCTCCACCCAAAACTATTCCCTTTCTCGTCCCACACCTGTTCCCCTCAAGATTGACAAATATCAAAGAAAAGGGGGCTTTGAAACTGAGCGGGACCCTGTGGGGTCCTTCTGGGCACAAAAGCTTTTCTGTGTCCCCCATTTCTTGTTTGTGGGAAAAAGGCTTCAGCCTCCTAAATCTCCCCGAGTGCCAAAGGGCAGATTCAAACAGTTACTAATTAGGGAAGGGAGGGAAGGCAGAAACAAAGGAAAGGCAGTCAAGAAACAATGGTGCAGCAATAAAGCAGAGTCCCAGCTCCTCCCCAAGGGATTTACTTAACAATCTGATACAAATCTCTGAGTTCTTCTGCTGGACCCGGGTGTCCCACCCAGGGGGAGGATGGTGACTTCGGGTCTGCACCAGCACGTAGACCCCAGACTGGAGGGAACCAGAAGGCTGACGCCTGAGATTCCTGGAGCACCATCGTGTCACCTCCCCACCAACCAATCAGAGGTAAGTTACAAACCCTGCACTCCCCCCACCCCGCAACCGATTTTGCCTTTAAAAACTCATCCCTGAAAACCACCAGGGAGCTTGGGTCTTTAGAGCACAAGCAGCCCATTCTCCTTGCTTGGCCCTTGCAATAAACCTTTCACTGCTCTAAACTGTTTGGTTTGTTTAGCCTCACTGTGCATTGGGCACACGAACTTGGGTTCGACAACAGGGTCGTGATACCAGCGTGGCACCTGGCATTTGCTCACAAACTGTTACTTTCCTTTTCTCCTTTCTTTCCTCCTACTATGTGCCAGGCACCATGCTAAGAGCCAAGGGTCTGGATCAGTAAGGTACAGCACCTGCCCTCAGGAAGCCCAAGCCAGCCGGGGAGACACATGCACAACTACTAACAGAATGGGACAGTGCTTTATTAGTGTGACGACGGTGAAAATAATAAAAATGATGGTGATGTTTCCCCAGCACTGACAATGTGCCAGGCCCTCCCCACGGAGCATCTCACTTCACTCTCACAACCATCCTGAGAGGTGGATGCTGGTACAACCACCATTCCACCCAGGAAGGAGCAGAGGCTCAGAGCCCAAAGGCAGACAGTGAGGGAGCCTGCAGAGCTAGGGTGATGGGAGGGCACAAAAGCAATGGCTGGATCTGAAGGGGTCAGAGAAAGCCTCAGGGAGGAGGTGACGATGCCCGGGGCTTTGAAGGATGCACCGGGAGCAGGCAGGGGGGCAGCAAGCACAAAGGGGTGTGGGTGGGTGGCTGGGGACTTTGTGAGTTGGGAGACACTCACCCCTGATTAACACCGTCCGGACCCACTGTGCTCAGGGCTGCCAACTGCACAGGGCTCTACTCTCAACACAGAGATGGAGTTGGCAGGCTTGTGAAGAGATTATTTCACCCCTGCAGTTTACAGAAATGCAAGCAGCTAATACTAGGTCATTAGTACTAGTAATCACAGCCGATCAGGGTTGTTGCCATCTCTTTATCAAAAAAGAAAAGAAAAAAGGAATACTGAGGGTATTAACTCAAATGGCAGACATTCTTCATTTAATCCTACTTTTAGAGCTTCTTCAGCTTTGGTTCAGATATCAGGGGCTCAGGGCAGTTCATCTCAGCTTTCCTATCACTTCACTGGGGTCCTTGGGTGAGTCCTAGTCTCCACCTCCCCTCTCTGGGCCTCAGTCTCCTGTATAAAATGAAGGGGATGGGCTAGAACAGAGGGTTTTAATGTGTGGTTTCCAATCCAGTGGCCACCTCAGACCTACAGGGTCACAAACTCTGGGGATGGGGCCCAGCCTTCGATGCTTTAACAAGTCTTCCAGGGGATTCTGATGAGAGCCCTGGGTCACAAGAGCCCCAGAGTAAGGACCGTTCCTGCAGTAAAACTTGCTCTGTGCTCTAAGGTGTTAAGGGTTAGTAACTCTTTGGACTGAGTTATCTCTTGCCCAAGACAGGCAACCTTTCAGGGTAGGAAAAGAAACTGTTTTCTTTGACCGTCTAAAGCCCAGAGTCCAGATGAGCTTTTCTAGAGAGGCTCAGGCACATGTGGCTGACTGTGAAGGCCAGAATTTTTTGGGCGGGGGGAGGGGCAGGAAGCCTCAACCTTGGCATGTGATGAAAGCAGTGGTATCTGCAGCTAGAGAAATAAAGATGAGAGACAAGCTGCCTTCTCGTTTCAGCTCCAAAACAATGACTCCCTGTGTGTGTGTGTGTGTGTGTGTGTGTGTGTGTGTGTGTGTGTAGTAGGTGGGGCAGGGCGGTGGTCCTGAGAGATGCAGCTTCCCCTGTCTCGTCCAGGAGCTTCCTGGTGTGTAAATTCTCTACTGATAGCCTCCTCTTGAAGACATTTCATTACAAAACCTCAGAAGAGCCACAAACGGCCACGGGGGCGATTTCAACAGAGCTGGGTCAACAGACTTAAGCGAGGTTTGGCTTCCAAGACAGTAAGAATGGAAAGAATATCTTGTCTAAAAGATCCAATTTTCCCAGTTTGAACTTAAGGCTAAAAACCATCAAAAAGTTGGAGAGAGTTTCACAGTACTGCCCTGGGCTTCTTCATGCGAGGAGGCACACCCAGACTGCCCTGGAGATGTGTTAGCTGTTTGGGCCATGGCCTGTGGGTCCTCTCTGCGTTGGTGGGCAGAAATGAGCGCCTATGAGACCAACTGTCCAACCATTTTCATGAATTCCGGACCCTCACTTGGCGGTGTCTCAGTAACAATAATAAATATTACCACTTTCTTTTATATAGCATCGGCCACGTGCCAGGCGCTAAGTCATTTACATTTATTAACGAGCTTAACCTACACAACAACCCCACGGAGGTAGGGATCATTATTATCCCCTAATCACAGGTGAGGAATCCTCGCTACAGAGGCAACGTCACAGAACTAGTAAGTCTCCCGTCAATAGGGGGCGAGAGATTCAAGAGACCTGGGCTCTGAGTGAGCCTGTGTCTCGGCCACAGGGCTTGGCCGTCCCCTCTACTGAGAAATGAGGGAGACCGAATCAGGTGGTTTCTAAGATCACTTCCAGCTCAGAGTCTGCGTGCGACTCCATGCGGTCCATCTGATGCCGGTTGGTGAGGGCGGCCAAGGCCGGCACGTCCTGAGGCTTTGGCCTGGCTTCCTCATGGAGCAGGTTCCTCAGCGTCTAGCCCCGGCCCGGGGGAGGCAGGGCTCCCTGTCCCCCTCCCCGCAAGACGCCCACCCAGCCGCCAAGCCCTTGTCTCCTGGTCCTGGAGAATGGACTTCCAGCCCTTCTCAGGTATCCGTGTCCGCAGCGCCGAGTGAGCCAGGAATGAGACGGCAAGGGCCCAGGCGGCGCGACCCGCGCTGGGGAGGCGACGAGAGAAACATTCGAGGGGCCCATGGACTGCAAAACCACGCAGTCCCCTTAACCCCCAAACTTTCTCCCTGGATTAGCGACCCTAGCAGCCGCACATTGGCTGAGTCGCGGCCGCCCGGACCCGCCTTCTCCCTTTACCTATTGGTTGCTGTAGGCATCCATCACAAGCCGAGTCTTCTTAGTGGACCGCGGCTTTTGTCAATCAAAGCAGGCGGGAGGCTGGGCGGGGCCAGGTCAGGGAGAGACACTCCAGCCTCGTTCCTCTCCCTGCCTCCCTCAGGTGTGTAACTGGGGACCTGAAGGCGCGCCTGGGGGACGGTGCCGGGCGCGGAACACTGCGCTGGGGCTGAGCCGGGCCCCGGGGACTTACCGATGCGCTGTCCCACCGGAGAGCTGAACGGGTTCCCTAGGAGAAAGTCCATCGCCACGGCTGCCGCTGCCGCTGCCACTGCCACCAAGCCGGGGAATCAGCTGACAGCAACCGCCAGCGCCGGACCCGTCACGTGACGCGCCGGACGGTCCTCGAGGAGGCGCGTCTGGGGCGGGGCGGAGGGAGTTTGGAGCCGGCCGCAGGCCCCGCCCCTGACGTGAGGGTCGGCGCCTCGAGGCGGAGGGCGATGACCTCACTGCGGTTTACTCGGCGTCGGTTGACGTCACGCACGACGTCGGGCGGCTGCGGGCCTGGGGCGCAGAAGCCACGCCCTCCACGTCTTTTTAAGGATTTAGGGGCGTAGTCTTTGATCTGTACACACCCAGAAAACCCAGTCTCAGACCAGACAAATGACTTGGGCAAGGTTACCCAACACCTGAGACTCCAGCTCTCGCTCTTAGTTTTAGCCTCTAGGACCTCACTATGACTACACACCCACTGCTGGGTTTGACAGCCTCTCTGGCCTGTTGTCTCCCTACCCAGAGAAGACTCTTCCTATTTGAGATCGAGGTCTCCCGGCTGCAAAATGTATCCTGTTTGCAGCCCAGATTCCCTTACCTCAAAATAGGAGGGAAGGGCCAAGGCTTTTGCGACACCTTGACACTGAGAGCCAACTCAGTGAATTGCAGCTAGGGATGGGCTAGAGCCCAGGGTGGCAGAAAGCACACAGATGTCACGAGTGGGTCCTGGGACCCATCTCAGCCATTCATTTACTGTGTGATTCAAACAGCGGGCTTCCATTTTCTCTGGATTCTGGAATTAGGTCAAGGACCTTTCTTTTTTTAGGTCACTGGCTCCTTTGAGAAAGTGTAGAAATCAGCGGAGCCTTTCAGAAGAAAAAAGGCAGAGATACAATTTGACCTCAGGGAGTTTCTGGGGTCCCTGAGGTGCAGCAGTGGACCCCAAGCTAAGAATTAAGAATCTCAAAGGCTCTTCCCAGCTTTGTAATTCTAATATCTTCTTCAACCTTCTCGTGTGCTGTGTTTCAGCTATGTCATCTACTCATTAGATACCAATATTAGATCTATTGGTTATGTTTTTTTTGCTTCTAATGACATGCACTCCAAAAGATACAATAACCACTGCTTTGGTAGTTTGGGTTACTGCAGGATGCTTTAGTATTTTGGGGGCATATCTGTGAATTTTAAATTTGAAAGGCTAGTAAACTGCAGAAATTTAGGACGATAGAAAACCTGAATTAGAACTTAATCACTTCCGTTAATCTGAGCAGTTATAGGGGCTGACATCTTTACCGTACAACCTAAAAGCTTTATGGAAGTCATGTACTTCTGTGCTTTGAAGTGTTTTAATAATGCTCATGAGACCTGTTAATACATGCCCATACCCCTCAGTAGTCTAGGTGCTCTTTGAGGGCTGGGATGCTATGTCCATTTCTCTCACTGTTGTCCAGCACAATGACTAACGCATGAAAATCTAAATCAATCTACCTTTCTGTAACGGTATTTGGACTATAAGCGGGGGGATGTACACTTAAGATGACTTCATGTCAGGTACCTTCCATGTTTTTCTTCATTTAAACATATTGCTTGGTTGTATGGAATATATTTAGCATGATTTTCCATTGGATTCTTCCATTAACAACCTTTAACATCCCCATGTTGGGTGGTGATTTAACCGGAAGTTCTTGCCTTCTTGCACCACTCTGCTTTAAAGCGATTATGGGCAGATCTTGGCTTTCTGCCAAGAATAAAACAGCCATAAGTTTTATCCTTCATGGTAAGAAACCATATACCCCCAAACAGGGAGTGAAATCATAGCTCTATGCAAACAGAAAGCTATTTAGCTATTATATTAGAAATGGAAGTGTGTGGGTTTTGTCAATACGATAGGAATGTAAATTGCAAACATTAAGTGTAGTACAGAACTAATTAAAACTTTGTGTTCAAAGCGTTTCCTAACAGGAACAAACTCATTTAGTAAAAAGTCTGTTTTAATTTTTCCTTTTAAGTGTTTTAGCAATATCAGTATCAAAATGCCAGATGCAAGAGGGAGGAGATACGGGGATATATGTATATGTATAGCTGATTCCCTTTGTTATAAAGCAGAAACTAACACACCATTGTAAAGCAATTATACTCCAATAAAGATGTTAAAAATAAAAAAAAGAAAAAAATCAAATGCCTTCCTAAGGATAAAAATGTTTAAGTCCTTTAAAACTGACATATTGCATAAATGTAACATCATTATATCCTTTAAATACTTTTAGACAAAAAAATCAAGATACTTGGCCTCCAAAGCTTAAAGACAACAGGATGACAAGAAAAGTGAGGTCTCTATAGTAAAATCCAGCTAGGACAAAAGGACATTTGAACAATGAAAAGGTCTGACAGTTTTCCTACAATCACATTTGCTTAGGACTGCGGATAAAGGAGAAGGATTCTGATAAATTACATACACAATTTAACTTTGAAAGTGGCTTGGGGTTGAAGAGAGGCTCAGCTTTGGGGTCAGCTGTACCAGTGTGTTTATTCTGGCTTTGCCATTCACGTAGCTGTATAAATTCAGGAAAAGTACTTTTCTGCATCTGTCTCCTCATTTATAAAGAGGGATAATATTCATAAGGCCTTGGGGAGGATTAAGTGCGATAAAATATGCCAATCACTCTAGTCATTCAGTAATATAGCGGTCTCTTTTTTGCTGCCTCTCCATAAGAAGTGAGCCTTTCAACCAATCATAGTATTTTGCTATTTATGACTCTTAACAACCTTGTGTTTGAACTGAAATTTTTACTTTGAAAGGTCTAATCTCATATATTGAATGTTCACAATACTACTAAACTTCATGTCAGGCTGGGTGGCTTCAAGGCTTGGAGACAGGGAAGTGACATTAACACTATTTTACAGATTAGACTACAGATGCCTATAAAGATTAAGTGACCTACCCAATCCAACATCACTCAGTAAGGACAGTACTGAAACACATGGTTTAGCATAAGATTTGGATGTGATTCTTATACAAGACTGATAGGTATTTCTTGAGTTAGGCCACCAATGTAATGTACAGACAATTTCATTTGCCAACGCTTATCAGAGCCACTGGCTTTGCAGTTTGCAAGAGAGAAGATGAGAGTCCGCAACGTAAAAGTTACTAGAAACAGAGCAAGATGTTTGTTAGGAAGATGGCTGTGATCAGAAACTTGACCTCTAATCCAAATGGATTTTTTTTTTAAAGAAAATTATGGTAGGATATAGTGTGAAAGACAGGTTTAAAATTTCATAGCAACTTCCGTTAGCAACAGGGAAAAGATAGCTGACACTGGACTACAAATATTAAAAATGTGATTTTTAATAATATAAGTACAAAATTTTATTTCTTTATACAACTGTAATGGGATTTGGATCAAACAGCTAGAATTTATTTAAAAAACAAAATAAAACAATGATATAAAAACTGCAAGAAGGTCTGAATCCAAAGTTTTTCCTCTAATAGTACCAAATACCACAAGGAACAGATTATTATACAAATGTGTACAAATTTTAAATACAAATACAATAGGTTTGGATCTTAAAGGAAAACAAACAAACAAAAAGCAGGTCCTCATCAGGACTTCATTAATGTGTACAAATGACAATGGTAGGATTGACTTCTTTCTGTACTAATCCACGTCTCCGAGGCCCTTCCTTGATACCCTGTGTCAAACAGAAAACTGACATGGGTACAGAGGAGGCGTGGGATAGGTGCTAACACACAAAATTAAACCAGGATTTCTGCTCTTCGTGATTTTGGTTCCCAAGCATTCCTGTTTCCTTCTGTTTCCCAGTTAAATTTCAAAACTGCTCTGAGGTGAGAAAGGCATTCAGCAGCCAGAATACCTTTAAGAAACACAGCCCTGTGACCACACTGGTGGGAAAAAAGGAAAGAATTAAATAGGATGCAGCAGAATTAAATAGGCTGGCGGCACTGTCCTCAAAGATCTACTTTGATGCTGCAGTGCTCTGTCCAGGCCAAGGGAAGAAAGCAGTCACCTCAGAGCTTAGTTTCGACATGGACTCTCAAACCAAATTTAAAAACAACGCTGAAGCGCTCAACTGTTTTCTTTGGAACTGGGAAGCAAAAGCCTGGTTCTTTGGAAATTAGGGCAGCTGGGAATGGTAACATTCCTTTTAATTTACTTTCTTGACATTATTCATTTGTAAAGAACTGGAATCCCAACATAATGATTCCTTTTTGAGGCACGATACCTTAAAGTGTAGATGATTTGGAGTTTGCAGAGGAGACCAGAGGAAGGAAGGGAGGCAGAAATGACAAATCTGTATCTTCCACATGCTGTTGCTGGTGGAGGCTCTTGTTTTTAAATTATATATACAGAAATTTACAGGATAAATTAAAATCTAAGAGAGTTTAAAGAGTTAAATACACGTAATTAAAACACACATTCACACACGCACATAAATAACCCTACATGAGAACAGAGTACTTTTTTTGCAATTCGCATATGTGTGGAATGCAGAACGCTGTGTATCTGCCCAGCAGGGGAGCCAATGAGATGAGGCCAGGAATCAGCCTGGGCAAAGCTCACCTTCCACACCTGCCAAGCAGCTAAGCAGCAGAACTGTAAGCTAAGCTGACGCTGCCAATGGAAGATACCAGCTCTTAGCTCTGCAGACCAAATGCTCTGGGTCAGCTCACAATATAGGCCATTCAGCTGGTGGCACTGACAGCTTTACCCTCTCCAGGGCTCACAAATCTCCTTGGCTCCGGCTGAAGCTGCCAATGGTACCAATGATTACAATAAGTTTTGCGACATGGACACTGGTAGAGCAGGAATTGGAATGAACCCCCTACTAAGTTCACTTAAGCCACTGCAATAACTTTCAGATGGGAACGATGCTATCACTTCCCACCTAGGTCACTTCAAGTTGAAAAGCTTTGTACTTTCAGTTAACTGACATCTTCCCATAATCTTTCCCATTACATTTCAGACTGTAAGACAGGTAAGGCAAATGGTCAGTGATGGGTCTGGAGGTACAACTGAGTTTGGAAAAAAAATCACATTTTAGCTGACCTTAAAGCGATGCACTTGGCATCCAGAACTAGCCCCCAGCCCCCAAGTTACACTGATTTTTAAGGCAGATTTATCCACCACAGTAGAAGAAAGAATCCCAAGCCCATATTCATGCCAAGGTTTCCTCTTGGCTAAACCTTTGCCATTTCATAAAATTATTAAAAGCAAAGTAGTTACAGTCCTATGTATATATTATACATTATATATATATATATATATATATATGCATATACATAAAAATTTAAAACCTACACCCAGATGCCAGTGGAGGGATCTGGAACAGTCACATATACACAAGCCAGCAACAGGCAGGATAAGGTTTCTGTCCCAGGAGTCTTTGCTGTCACAGTCCAGGCATGATGTAAGCAATGTTGTCTAGTGTGTTTGACTGCAAAACAAAGGAAACAGGTTCAGCTGAAGAGTATTTTACCTTAGTTCCCTGAGACGTATTTCTTTGTTCAAGGGAGAGAGATGAGAAAGAAAATCTAGAGTTAGAGAAAACAGGGAGAGAGATGTCACGCCGGTGTCTGTTATGCTGGGAGCTTTTCTGCTGACTTCTCCCATTAATCCTAGTAAAATAGAGGCAGGAGACTCCTGTACTTTCTTTGTCTCTGGAAGAGCAAATAGGCAACACAGGAGGTGCAGTACCTTAAGGGCTACAACGCTTCTCTCCAAAGGAGAAAAATCTTAGGAAATGGCGTGTTTGCTATTTCACTGAAAGCCTGGCATACATTCAACACTCAGTGTCATGTTCCATGGGCCGACAGCCTATGGCAACGCTATATCCAGGAAGCTTTATGGGCTTGTACTTGATAGGGCTCATTAAGGCAGGGCCTCTCTGGCTCCCAAGGGGTCTGGCCCCCAAAATCCCAGGAAACAAGGAAACTCACCAAGACCTGTTTGGGACAGCCATTCAACTCAGGTAGTTGTGTGGTCAGACACGCCAAGGGGCCAAGCGCACAGATGATGGAATCCAGAAGCACTGACAGACTGCCGGACACAGCAACCATGCCCTGAAAAGGAGAGCGTGACAGGAGAGGACTGCAGCTTGAATCACACTCCTGAGGCTCCCTCCAGGTTCTGGGTGAGTTCCTTGCATGGTTCTTTTAAGACCTGGGCGGTTCTATGAAACTTGTGGCAGAAATGGAGGGTCTCTGCTTTGATAAGAATACATTCCCAGGTTTCCTTTCTATATTCCTAATCCACTGTACCCTCTGTGAGACCTTAGGTTAGTCACGTAGGAAAAAACCCCAAAAAACCTATACTGAAAAATCGTAAAAACTGCCTCATCTATTCTGGAGACCTGCTGGGAAGATTTGTGGAGATCATTTATGCAAAAGTATTTTTCCTATGAACTCCACAAATATAGCTCAAATGTGATAACCATGAGAATTCTACACATTAACACAAACACACACATACTTCTCCACATATGTGGCTTTTTTGATAGTGGATGATACCACTTTTCTGTTCTTTTTAAAATTTAACTTATAAAATGCATATTGTTTATATCTCTGTGATTCAAAGACATAACAAATAAGATTGCTTGCTACAAATAATGCTGCCCAGCTCTTGTATAATCTGCTTCAACCAGAAGTACTCTGAGGATGTGTCACCTAGGAAGGCAGCACAGAAGCGTCCTCGAGCTCTGGGCTCGAGATGCGGGGTAGAGAACCTGGCTATATCCCACTCACCGAGAGGGGCAAGCGGCTTTCTATGCTGTGCCTGAGAAACACAGTACCGACAGCATCTGTAGCACGGAGCGGATTAAGTGAGACAACAGACATTAAGTACCTGGGGTGGTGCCTGGCACCTGGAAAGTGCTCAGAAAGTATCAGTAATGATTACTACCATTACCAACATCTTCATCTCCAAAACTGCCTGCTAGGGCTTTCATTTTGGATATTTCTCAATCTCAGCACACGGTAAAGAGAAATAACCTACCCCTCCTCCTAGCATCCCTTCCTCTGCTAAAATCACCACCATTCACACACCTGCCCAGTCTCCAGGCCTTGCCACCGTTGACTTTTCTTTCCCTTCATTCTCCTTGTCCAATGTCTCCCCCCACTTCCAAGGCAGGCAGCAAAGGCTTAAAAGCATGGACCCTGAGGTCACGCCACCAAACTCAAGGCTCTGTTTTAGCACTTATGGGCTAAACTCTAGAGAAAGTTCCTTAACCTAAGTCTGTTTTTCCTTCTCTAAAATAAGGGAACACACATTTTGTTTCACAAAGTTGCAGTGTGAATTAAAGGAAAGGATCCATGTACAGCCCTCTGAACCAAAGCTGCCTGAGTGAGCATTCAACGGAAGACAGCAATTAGTAATATTATTCCATACTTTTGCCCTACAGTTAATGATAGCTAATATTTTATGTCTGACTCTCCCAATAAGCAACCTGAGAGCAGGAACCAAGTCATACTCATTTTTATATCCTTCCAATAACTACTGGGGTTCTGCACAGAGTAAGCTCTCAATAAATATTTGTTAAATTAAATTCAAATCTTCATCATGTCTAGTCTAGATTATTGTTGTAACTTTTCCCTAATTCTGGTCTCTTTTCACTCCCAATCTAAAATAGAAGATATTCTCAGTGAAAACCAAATGAGAGCTCTGATCATTCCCCCCTACTCAAAAAATTCTGGTAGTTCCTGAGCAGTCATTTCCCTCTGTAGTTTGGACCATGCCCTTAATATTCAGCCTTCCTCTACCTTATGCATTGGATGTTCTAGTTTTTCATCATTTTAGCAATAAACCCCTTTGGAAATAAAATGTTAAGTGGAACCCCAATATATAAAACAGCTAAAAGATCTGGTTAAAGTGGGAATGGGGCGTCTGGAGCCCCACTGGGTCTCTTTTGACCCATCTCTGCAGAAAACTCCAGGGCCGAGAAGCAGATGTTCTCTTGGTTTACGATGTCTCTCTCCAACATCTCCGTGATACCAAGTCCTGCTTATCCTTCCAGGTCCCACTGGAACCCCACATCCCCTTCACGGACCCTCTCCTGACCCCCTAACTCTCTGCTCTCGAGCGCTGCTGTAATTGCTGCAGGTGGCACAAAGCCGCAGAATGAGAGCAGGCTGAGAAGTGGGGCAAGCTGCGCTTGGTCACAGCGAGTTGCGTAAACTTGTAATAACGGTCACTTAATTTCGTTAGGTTTCAGGTATTCAATCTTTAAATGAGCAAACTGTATAAATCAGTGATCCTTAAAGTGTAGTACGTTTACTAATTTCAGGTGGCATAGAGGTGAACGTTAATTATTTGATATACATCCATTTTGAGGTACATTAGAAAACAGATTAGAGTATCTCACTTGTGATATCGAGGACATCATTGTGAAAGCATGGATAAATTTATTTAAATAAAAATATAAATAAATCAGGAGCCTGGGATGAACATACATACACTACTATATATGACAGATAACCAACAAGGACCTACTGTATAGCACAGGGAACTCTACTCAATATTCTGGGATAACCTATATGAGAAAAGAATCTAACAAAGAATGAATATACGTTTATGTGTAACTGAATCACTTTGCTGTGCACCTGAAACTAACACAACATTGTAAATCAACTATACCCCAATAAAATTAAAAAAATACAAAGTAAATAACAGTATAAAGTGGTATGTGGAAATGGCAAAATTGTGAAGATATACACAAATGATTAAAGTCTGGGAAAAAGTGGAGTATAGGGGGAATGGGGAATTACTGCTGATGTATATGGGGTCTCTTTCGGGGGTAATGAAAATGATCTGGGATAGACAGTAGTAATGGAGCCACAAATCTGTGAATATACTAAAAGCCACTAAATTCTACATTTTAAAAGGGTAAACTTTATGGTATGTGAATTCTATCGTAATAAGACTGCTCCTTATGTTAAAAAAAAAAGGGGACTAGAGATTCTGCAACATTCTTTCCCTTTTCTGGTCAATATGTACATGTAACTCTCCCACAGCAACTGCTCACAGAAGCTGGCTTGTTTTATTTGCTAATTATTTATCTATTCTATCTTTCCAGTTAGACTGTAAGTTTCCTGAGGATACGAAATCATCATAATTTCTACTCCCCCCAGTTTTGGAATAATGCCTAAGTACTCAACAAGTATTTGTTAAACTCAATGGAAATGTCAGGGAAAATCTGGAATATGGAAGGTGAAAAAAACAAATCATTTAAAATTTTAACTTTTTAGGAAACGTAAGAATGTCTAAATATGAAAAATAAATAAGGATCCCAGAATATTTTATTCTGGAAATATCTATATCCATTCAAATATCTGGGCCTACAAGAAAGCAGCTGTTTTGACACCTACTACATTTTGAGAAACTAGCCAAAGAACTTAGACAAAGCTTCATCTCTTGCAGCCTTTGGCATTTTATTTGTTGAATAATAATTCAACTTCCACATAAAAGCAAGTGAGTAGTTTTATATCCCTACACTGATTTCTCAGCTTAAAGATGGCTTTAGTAATTCAGACTGATTTCTTTGCTGAAATGTCCTATTAGGACCCAGTGGAAAACTGAAATACTACACTACTTACTGAGTTAGCCAGGGAGAAATATGATTAGAAATTGAATATGGTAATAGAAATGGAACATGACAGCTTTGCAGGTTAAGTGATTTTGAAATTGAAGCTAAAATGGACACAGATCTCCTTAGGGTACATAGCACTGTATGATTCAAGTGCAGAGTAATGAAGAGCTTGAGAACCTCAATCTCCCAGTTGCTACCTACTTTCAAAGCAGTAGAGGAACACTTAATCCCTTGTACAATCTAATCTGTCTATTGAAAACCTTGCTGGAAATGCATAGAAAAAGTCAAACTCTCTTAGAAATAAAAATGATCAAAGCTTCCATGGGATTTGTACTCATTTTTCCCATTCCATTTTTAAAAAATAAAAAAGAGTTACAGGATTATATGTCAATTGTATCTTTGTAAAACTGGGGAAAAAAAAGTTACAGGGTAGTCTAATTTCCTTTTGTGCCATTGTTTCAATAGGACGGTATTAGTGTAAACTTTGAGAGCCAGTAGGTAGATTCCAAATCTCTAGATGTTTCTATTACCATCTCTCTTATCACTGTATCCTAAGCACCTGGCTCAGGATAACCCAGCATACAGTAGTTGCTCAATGAATGTATGTGGAATGAGTAAGTGGATTCAAATTATATAAGCAACTGGAGTCATGCTGCTGGCAGTGCCCTCACCTCGGTTTCCTGCAGGCGGTGTCCAATGAGGCTCAGGGACTCTCCCAACAGCTGGAGATGAGCAGCCACGTCGATGGGCTCTGTCTCAGGGGCTTTGGCTGGCGAGGCGGGTAACAGCATGGTGGTGGGTGGGGATTTCTTTTGGGGTGACAGTACTCCTGCAGAGGAAGCTGAGAACAGAGACAAAATAGAGAGAGAAAGCTTGCCAATGTTCTTCCAGATTTTCCCTTTTTATGAGCTCTACCAGGCATTAACAAAATTATGGACTGTGGGCCAAATCTGGCTCATGACTTGTTTTTGTATTGGCCTGTGAGCTAAGAATGATTTTAGATTTTTAAACGGTTGTTGTAGAAAAAACAAAGAGGAATACAGGACAGAGAATGCATATGGCCCTCAGACTTAAAATGTTTACTCTCAGGGACTTCCCTGGTGGCACAGCGGTTAAGACTCCAAGCTCATGCAAGGGGCCCGGGTTCAATCCCTGGTCAGGGAACTAGATCCCACATGCATGCCACAACTAAGAGTTCGCATGCCGCAACTAAGGAGCCCAAGAGCTGCAACTAAGACCCAGTGCAACCGAATAAATAAATAAATAAATAAAATATTAAATAAAAAGCAAAAAATAAAATATTTACTCTCTGGCCCTTTACAGGAAAGCTTGCTGACTTCTGACTTAACATTTTCTAAATTTTTTTTGGCAACCCTTAATATTCAGTAATAATATCTGGATATCAAGATCTGCTTCTAATATAGGCTATTCTCCCCATTTCTTAGTGAGGAAGCAAAATTCACAGTGCTCTAGGGAAAAGAATGAAAAGAGGAGAGGGATGTGGTCACTACCTTTCACTTTCATGGAACCTTCTGCGCTGGATGCTTTTCTTTTCACAGTTGTAGCTTCTGCTTTGTTCTGTTTGTGTTGCAGATACTGAGCTTTTTGCTTCCAAATCTGCAATCAGATCAGGGCAAACAAATTTAAAAGGACAAAGAAGTAAAAGGGAAAGCAGTCATGGAAGAGGAGAATGAAGAAAAGAAAGGGAACAGTGGAGGGGAGCAGACAGGGTTAATGTTGACTTTTAAGCTGGAGGGTCAGTGAACAGGCTTCAGATGGTGGTGACGGTACTATCTCAGGAGAGGACCACGAACACCCCCCAGTGCTAACGGTCACGTCGCAGCATTGATTCTGCGCTCACTCTAAGGTTGAAATGTAAAACCATAGAGGAAACATCTGGCTCATCCTAATGTCCATGTGGTTTAAACATTTCTTCTAACCTGCCGGTTGGAAACACCAATATTAGGATAACAATGACATGGAAAACAGAAACTAAAGATAATTGACTTGGGTGAAAAATATATGTTGTTTTCACCCAGATGAGCTGTACCTTAAAAAAGCAAGATGGTAATTCTAATGCCTAGACTACCTTCATATCATCTAATTGGAAAGTGACTGTGATTCAAATATGACTATTTATCATTGTCTTATTAGCTTTTTGACAGGAAGGTTTATTATTTGGTAATGGTTGACAAGGATGATGACCTGGAACCTACTTACCGAGTAAACACTGTCCCATGTTTTTGTTATTTGCTGTGACTATCAGGTGGACCACTTTCCTCAGTTCTCAGACCACAGCTGACTAGTAGGTGTTTGTGGTCAAGGCCTCTGACTTTAGATTCTCTTTTAACACGACTCATTGCCCAAGTTATGTCATCTTTTGGCTCAAATGTCAGGTTGTTGGGAAAAAATTAGATGAGGTTAGAAGACAGCCTCCCTGCAGTTAAATCCTCATGTAGAGTGAACTGGCACCAACTACTTTATTGCCCTCTGCTAAACCATTTCCCACTGATTTGTAATTTTGTTTTTCTATGTTCAGTGTTGTTTGGGATGGTGTACAGGAGGATTACACATTTTGGAAGGCATAGAGCAATGAAAAATGTGTCCATAATAAACTGTACTTACCAGTTTGTCCTTCTCTGGCAATTGCTTCCACACCTCAGCCAGTTTTTTGCTCAGTTCCCCAAAATCTAGCATAAAAGAGTAAAAAAAAAAAAAAAAAAAAAAAACAGAAAACAGAAACAATCCCAAACAGTAAAGGTTTAACCATAAACAAAACAGACGACTGATAGGAGCAAAAACTAGGAAAAGGGTCTTGAAGACCAGATTTAAATAGCACAAGAGTCTTCCAGAAAACCAAACCAAACCCCATCACTTTCCTTGATTCTTTTCTGGAAGGGAAGGGCTGTTTTGGTGGCCGTGAGACAGGCTCAAATTCTCACATGTCTACTCTCTAAGGATTTATTCCTTAAACATCTTTCTGGTGTCTTTTAATTTGATCCCATGGAACAGGGCTTATCTACTTAAGTTAGAGAAAATATGTTATGGAGAATTTGACTGATTAAGAGATGTTAGAGTTTTACCGAATTTCTGAGAGCTCAGAGACAAAGAAGAATTTCCCTAGAGCAGCTCGGAAGCAATCTTCCAGACGTGTAATGCTGTGCTTCCACACGTAGAGCGAGGTCGTGCTTTATAAAGCACATCTGTGTCTTTCACAGTGCCTCGGTGTGCCTCACAACAACCCTGGTGAGCATGTTGGGAAGCTAGTTCACAAATGAGCAATGAGATGTGCAGAGGGTACGTGACTTGTCTAAGGCCTGAGGTGTAGTGTGCTTCTCACCTCACTAACTTCCATATAGAGACAAATATGAACAATATAATATGTCATCTCACTCCGACTCTATACTGAGGGCAGTTTAAGGAAAAGGTCAACTGTAGAATCTTGGAAAGAAGCAACTGCGTATATATGTACTGCGCTTTATGGACGGGGTGAACTAAGACAAAATCTACAGTGACTTGCACAACTGAGGAAAGAAATGAGATTTGTGTTCTTTTCATACTATGGGAATAAGTTTGCCTGCTGACTGGATTAACTGCACTGCATCAGGGACACAAATGGAAAGTAAAAGCACTAAAGATGAGAAATGTTCTTACCTATGCCTGGATGGTCAGCCACAATGGTTACACGATACTCCTTACAGAACACCTGGTAGGCCGACATGTTCTTCTTTTTTGGCTAGTACCACATAAAAATAGAACAGGGTAAGACTTAATTAGAACACAGGTTGAGCAACCTTGCATCTATGGGAACAAAACAAAAGATACCTGCACTTTTTCATCAAGAGTTCTAAATTACTAACCAGCTTTCCTAAACACGATAATTAATTTTTAATCCATGTTACTTATGACTCAGAGATGAGTATCAGTTTTAATTTAGAAGGTAAAAACCACATGCTAAATTAATTTTAGATTTTTCAGGTTGTTGCAGCTACTTGATAATTATTTGTAAAGCTCTTCATCCTTCCTACAAATGTTACATATTTCGGTTAGAATTAAGTGCTAAGAAAATCTTTACCTCTCCTGGGGTGTCTAGTTTTTATCTTCTTTGAAAATAAGAACCACATAATTTCCCTTTGCTTTGGGGCCAGAAAGTCAAGAGCTAAATTTATGTTCATATTGTTCCTCTGGTTTTGATTTCTAATCTTAAAATTTTCCTGATCCTGCTTTGACTGTCACTTGTAGTTTATCGTTCTTTTATTATTCACATTCTTGTGGTCCAAGGTGAGAAGTAAATAAATAACTGAAGACAATTCTTTGGTACTTAACGTAAGACGAACCTCTTTCACTTCAACAAACTGCTTTGTACTACCTGAAGTATGTTTATTCTTCACTTATGACAATTCCAAAAGCAATGCATGATTTTTGAGAAACAAAAACAAACTGAGCTTTTAAAACCAGTTCAGTGAGGGATATATAAAACAAAATATACTATATATTACTATGCATCCCATTTTACAATTATCCATAGACTCAGGAGAAAAAAGTTTTCCTACCAGAAAAGGTGCATTAGACAGCACCTCATTTTGAGGATGAGAAAGGAAACTTAGAAAAATATTGACTTCCCTGGATCCTGCAGCTATGCCAGTTATAACACGAGAATGGCTACAACATAGCCTGACCTCCAGGGCTATGCATTATGGGCCAAATAAAAAAAATATGTTGTAACGGAAAAAATTACTTTTCGAAAGAAAAGATTATCCCTTTATAACCGTTATCTAATAAACTGAGATGTCTTCAGTCTGGCTTTCCTTACAACCTCATCTGTAAGTATCAAAACATGATGATCGGTCCTCCATCGCCTCTCAAGATAGTCCTTTCTGGTCCTGCAGTTATAATGACATGAACGGTTGGTTGGTGCTTTAAAAGCTACTGGAAACTTCTGTTTGCCTCAAGAATCTGATTTTACAGCCAAAATAAACCAACAAACAACACAGTCTTGTCTCGTGACTTCGGAGTTGCACCTTGTTTTTAAACGAAGCCTGATCACACACTTTATTCACCTTAGTTCTTTTTTTTAAAAAAACTTATTTATTTTATTTATTTACTTTTGGCTGCACTGGGTCTTCGTTGCCGCGCACAGGCTTTCTCTAGTTTTGGTGAGCGGGCGCTACTCTTCGTTGCGGTGTGCGGGCTTCTCATTGCGGTGGCTTCTCTTGCTGCGGAGCACGGGCTCAAGGCGCGCAGGCTTCAGTAGTTGTGGCTCGCGGGCTCTAGAGCACAGGCTCAGTAGTTGTGGCGCACGGGCTTAGCTGCTCCACGGCATGTGGGATCTTCTTGGAACCGGGTTTGAACCCGTGTCCCCTGAACTGACAGGTGGATTCTTAACCACTGCACCGCCAGGGAAGCCCTCACCTTAGTTCTTAACGTTGTTTTCATAAAACAGCTATCCTCAAAGGCCAAAGACTAGCCAAAACTTATGACGGTAAAAAAGCTGTGTGATGGCTCAGACTTTAATTCCAAAAGGAATTCTGAAACCATTTTTGAAGAATGGAAACAACCCTGAAACGTCTTCCAAAGTAACTGCTTTGAATGAGATAGCACTTCTTTGGCTATGAAAATTATGCCATGTTTGTTATAAATTTAGCTTGAAAAATTTTAGACTAATCTTTTAAAAACAGCTTATTCATAGGCCTGACATTTGGCCATAAAATAAAACTTGCAAGGAGTTTTAACAATGTTTTCTCAAACATGACATAAGACTATGAAAAGTCAATGCTCTCTATTCCACAAGGCTATCTACAGCTATAACATAAAATTGAGACTACCTTTACAAAATTAATCACAACTCTTACCCAATATGTTAGATCCAAATCCACACAGTGAAGAAAGGGGTTCCTCTCATAACTCTTATAAAGGACTTTATTCAATTATGTAGAAAATATACCGGCATTTATTGAGTATCTGTACTGGGTACAGTGAGTAGTTAAGACGATGAGCTTTTGGAGCCCAGATCTTATTCTAAGGCAGTCAAGCAGCATAAAATAGTGGAAAAATACGAAACGTAAAGTTTAAAGGCCCACCATTTTTTCTCACCATTTTAGCTTCACCTTATACTAATTATTTGATCCTGAATAAAACGCATGAGAAGTGGATTGCTCTCTGACATGTGATATTTTAAAAAAATATTTTATTTGTTATTTATTTACTTATTTGGCCGCGTTGGGTCTTAGCTGCAGCACGCGGGATCTTCGTTGCGGCATGCGGGATCTTTCAGTGGTAGCATGCAGTATCTTTAGCTGCGGCATGTGGGGATCTAGTTCCCTGACCAGGGATCAAACCCGGACCCCCTGCATTGGGAATGTAGAGTCTTAGCCACTGGACCACCAGGGAAGTCCCCTGACATGTGATATTAAAAGTATTTCAATGGCAAAGAAGGAAAAACAGAGACTAAAAAGGAAACTGCAAAGGAAAGAGAAAAAAGGTAACCCACCAAAGTATTCTGCCATTCATTTCTTAATAAATATTTACTGAGCATTCACTATGTGCCAGACATTGGGAATACAGCCAAGAACCAGACACATAACCTAACAGAAAAGACAGATAAATATGTCATAATAAAATGCGACAATATTATAGGGAAACTACTGGGTGTTACAGGAACATGTAATAGGAGCACCTCACAAATTAGGCAATCGAAGAAAGCCTCTGGAGGAAGTGACGTTAAATGTACATTGGGAAGCTGGGTGGAATTAGCCAGATGAAGAGTGGTTACCGGTGTTCTAGGCTCTCAGAGTGGTAACACTCATCAGAGACAGAAGTAGGAGATGATCTCAGAGAAGCAGGGAGTGCTTAGAGATGGATGCCTTGTAACCTGTATTAAAGAGTATGGACTGCATTGGAAAGAAGCGATGCAAGTATTTTAAGCAGGAAGTCATGTGGTCAGGCTGCACGTTAGGACCACGGAGAATGGACTGGAGCAGAGCAACAGCGGAGGCAGGAAGCCCGATGGGGGTTGGGGGACTGCTGCAGGAGTGCCCAAGAGGGACGATGAAGGCCTACAGCCAAGACTGTGGGGCTGGAGAAAGGCAGATAAATTGAAAGGGAGGGGGAAGTGACAGGATTTATCAGAGATAATGTGAAAAAATGGAAAGATCCTGGGCTTTGGAGGCCGACAGAGCTAGGTTAGAAACCTGACCATACTATTTACTAGTTACACAAACTGCTTCATTTCCCTGAGCTTTAGTTTCCCTGTCAGGAAGACGTGGATAATACCATTCCCAGAGGTGGGAATTAATCAGCGTTTGGCACTTCAGTAGGTACTCAGTCATGTTATTTCTGTGGTAGGCAGAATTCCAAGATGGTGCCCAGGATTTCAGCCTCCTGGTGGACACACCCTGTAAAATGCCCTCCCCCTGACTGGGGGCAGGACTGGTGAATATGATGGGGCATCACTCCCATGATCATGTTATGTTATACGGCAAAAGGGAATTTGCAGATGTAATTAAGGTCCCTAAGTGAGCTGAATCTGAGTGAATCCAAAGGGAGATTATCCTGAGTGGGCCTGACCTTATCCAGTGAGCCCTTAAAAGAGGTGAGACCCAACAGGAGACACTCTCCTGTTGTTGGCCTTGAACTTGAAGACAACAAGTTGCCATGAGTTTTACAATTGCAAGGACATGAATGCTGCCAACAACCTGGAAGAGGACCTCTAGCCTCAGCTAAGAACCCAGTTCTAGCCAACACCTGGATTCAGTCTTGTGAGAGATGGAGCAGAGAATCCAGTGGAGCCCTATCTGGACTTCTGATCTACAGAGTTGTGAGCTAATAGACGGATATTGTTTTGAACTGCTAAATTTGTGGTAACTTGTTATGCCACAATAGGAAAGTTCCTTTCTATTCCCTCTGTATTTTTCAAAATAGAAGTTGTAGCATCCAAAAAGCTAATACAAGATTTTTTAAAAATAGAAATTCTGGTGAGGGAGGATAGAGTGAAATCTTCTGACCTAAATCAGACAAAGAAAATATCAGCAAGGCCTTTACTTTAAAAACTTTCATTTCAGTAGTAAAGGTCCTATTTTTAGTATTCTTCTGGTGAAGTCAGTCACGTTCAGAGATGCTACACAAGTGAGTTCTGGGTGCTGCATCTCCTTTATTAATTTAGTAGCAGCCTCATATCCCCAAATGCTCTAAGTGATCTAATCCTTTCCAATCCCCCTTTACTGGGCCCAAGATGAAATGAGGTTGCATTACAAAGAAAGGCATGAGTTCATGTAAGTTCTGTTTGACTATGAGAGAGAGACGGAGAGACGGATTGATTAGTCTGTGTGATTCTGCTCTAAGACCCCATTCCTTGGAGTGTGTGTGACAGCATGAGATCTGCTTTCCCCAGATAGTTCCTATATGTCTTCCTCAGTGTGTGTAACTTGCTATCCAAGTGTAATTCTGATGTTTGGAGCTGACATTGTTTAAAAAATAAAATTATGGCTCTTTAACATATACCAATGACTTCAACCTGGTGAAGAGAGTAAAATCCAGGTGCACTGGGCTGACATTCCGTTGGACTGAGCAACTGCTGGCCTTCATCGTGGAGCCTTCCTAAGGGATTTTCAAGGGAAACTCTGACAATTTTCACCTTATGTGCTGACCTTAGAACCTAACCATTGTGCTCTAAGATGCAACTCAGGCCTGTGGATCCAAAGTTTGGAATTCGAACTTAAGGGCTAAATTTTTTCCAGGGAACAGACATTTTTCTACATTAATAGTTAGAAATAACACAAATAATGGATGATCTCGAGACATCAAAATATTTCCAAGTGACTCTAAATGCAAGGCTAGTAACTGCACCCTAGACTTTCTAGTGCAAGAAGACAGTACGGCAAGTGAATCACAGTAGTTACATCTGGAATAACATGGGCTCTCCTTTAACAAAATGTTAATATTTTAAAAACTTGGATACTTTATTACTAGCAGCAAATGACTAGCAACAAATCCACTTAAGTGTGACTCACAAAGTTGTAATTTTTACAGCCAGAACCTCTTTTTAAATGTTTGAGGATACGTGTCACAATACCAAGACCTTCTAAGAGCAATTTCTTAATGCCCTGTTTAAAGCAGTCACGCTGAATTCTTTGAGATCACAGAACTCTTTGAGAAACTCTGATGGAAATCCCTCTTCAAGCCCATCTATGAACCTATAGCTTAGGTTTAAGAACCTATTTTAGTTTAAGAACCTATTTTAAAGGATAAAACATCTGGGAGTTAAGGCAAAACATCATTTTTGAATCTTCAAAATAAAACTTGGCTTTCTTCTGCTGATGACAGGAACCCAATCTCTTCATTGATGTTAATACTGTGTAGGAGACACTGCTACCAAGGCTTTACCTATAGAAACTCATTTAACCCGCCCAGCAACCCTACGAGGTAAGTTCCATCATTCCTGCCATTTTAAAGATGAGAAACAGATCCAGAGTCATTTACCCAGGGAGTGGCAGGGCCACCATCTGATGCTCTTCTGAACTAACTTGACTCAGATCCCTAAATGCGATCTGGCTAAAGGAAAGGGTGACAGAGAAGTAAAGTTTTCACACCAAAGCTTTTATTTTAACCATTCTGAATGGGGATCTATTTCTGCTCTCTCATAATACACCACTGAATATAATTTAAACATTCTTTCTGGGTCCTGTAATCAGCAAAATCTGGGTTCAGATTCCTGTGCTGTCACTAAACAGGTGTGCATCCTGGGGCAGGTTATTTCACTTTGAGCTCACTTCTGTGAAATGGACAGGATAATACCTACATCTCATTGGGTTCCTGTGAAAATTCACCAGTATACCATGGATAAAAAACTTAGTGCAGTGCTTAGAACATATGAACAACTCAGTAAGTATAGCTCTTATTATTATTGTAATTTACTAAAGCCCCCTTCCTGCCTTCCACATGGTTACTTTTAACCTTCTGCTGGTTGGACCTCCTGTGGTTCTCTGAACATCCTATGCCCTCTTGGGCCTTCACACGCATTTCCACTCCCTGACTGGAATACCTATTTGGCCTTAAGTTTCGGTTCAGGGCTGCCTCCCCCTGAAAGCTTCTTGGACACCCACAGGCTCTCCCTGGCACTCTGCACCCACCTCTGCTGAGGTTCAACACTCTGAACGCTTTCCAACCCCTTACTACACCTGGAGCTCTTACTGTGCCTGATTCAGTGCCTGGCACGATGTAAGTGCAGAATAAATATGTACTGAATGCATAACAAAGTCTCAGAATTGTGTGTGAAAAGGCCAGTACGCACATTCATTTGTGTTACCTTGTCTGCTTTTCACAACACCCTCGTAGATGAAGTTCTACGAAGAAAACAGCAGGGTCAGAGTGGTCCCCTGACTCCTCTCCAGCTGATGTTCCTTTCCCCAGTGCTCACGACGTGCTCCAAGGAGCTGTAGGAAACTTGCTCTATAACATCTGCTTTTGGTCCTTAGAGACCGTTTTCTTTCTGGTTCTTAACTGCTTTCCAAATAGGTGATAACTACAGAGTTTGCTTCCTAAAAGGTGGATGTTAATATTAAAAAGCAAAAGAAAACATAAACAAAACCATAAAAGCAGAGCCCCTTTGCTTAGTCAAATATGTGAAATGAGTGGTTGAAAAAAAAACTTTTAAAAAGATGTTTTCAAGTATATCTTATGCTTCCGAAGAACATGGGATGAAAGCAACAGTTGTTGTAACAGCAGGTACTGACTGAGCCCTGCCCTGTGCCAAGCGTGCTACATGTACACCTAATTTCATCTAAGTAACCCCATCTCACAAGTGAGCAGAGAAGTGAGGAAGCAATCTCAAGAGAACAAGGCTAGTAAGTAGCAACAAGAACAAGAACCGAGTCTGCTGAACTCGAGTCCAAGCTTTCAGCCCCTTCATTTCAACATCTGTATGCCTCCATAGGACAAATCTCAGACACCAGTGCACCATGTCAGTCTCCCTTACCCTAGAACCTACTTTTACCTTTGACAAAGATTGGTTGTGGCACCAGGTAACCGTCTCTTAAGTTTTAGAAAGGAATGTGCTACAGTGGAAAGAGTACAGCCATGGGGTTAAAGAACCTCTATTAAAATTCTGGCTCCATGTCTTTTCTTCTCAGCTTCCTCCTCTGTGAAAGGGGGCTAACAATATCTATCAGTCAAGACCCCTATGTGTGCAAAAATGCCTCAGAGAGCCTGGCACATAGCAGGCTCTCAGAGATGGTACCTCCTGATTTGTACCACTTATCGCTACTGTTACTCAGCTTCAGTCTTACCAGAGGGAGAATTTATGTAACACCATGACAAGTCTAGTTATCTCTCAGAATTTAGTTTATTAGTAGATCAAGAGCAATGTCTGAGTGTGCTAGGCACTAGGCCACTGGGCCAGGCTTCGTTTGCTTAGAGGAAATGAGAACATTCTGGAAACATACAGGTAAGTGAAGCCATTCCTCTGAAGTGGCAACATCACAGATTTTAGTTTAAGTGGTAGTGAATGGGCTTTTACTGATTTAGTAAAACCAAAAGTAAGGTATTTCTGAAATGTTACCATATCCTGCTCCTCCAATATAAACCAAAAGATCCCCACTCCAACAGGATGGTCTTAAAGGGGAAACGATGCATCAAGGTATCACCATATGATTTATCTCTGCTCCTGGAAAGCACGATTCAACAACACAGAAACAAACAGGCAAACAGAAAAGCTAAAAAAACACTCCCTAAATGAAACTCCACACTGAAAGTGTCACCATTCACAAGGGAGATAGTCCAATCCCCCTTCTTTGTATCAGTCAAAATTCTCCAGGAAGAGTCCCCCACCGCTGCCGCTGCCTTCGCTTCTCACTCTCGTGTGAACTCTGCCAACCTGGCTTCCATTCTCCCCACTACACCTGAACTCCTGTCTTCTCAAGCGTGAGACCAATCTGTTCTTGAAACTGTCTTCCTCCCCCTGTGATGCTAAGCCCTCTCAGCGTCTCCTCCAGCACCACGGCCCCTCTTCCCCGTCCAGTGCCCTCGTGTGTGTGCTACACGATTCCACTCCGGGCTGTATGACCTCCCATCCACTCACACGTTTCATTTACTGCCTGTGAACACCCAACTTCTAACCCTGGTTTCAGGTGGTCCACTGAACTCTAGGTCTCGCATTTCCACTGCTCCCTGGAAAGTCTACTGAGATGATGACTGTAACAACTAACTTGTATTGAATGTTATTTAGCTTATGTGCTGAACACTGTGCAAAGCCAAGGCTCCCAAACTTTGTTGGTTCATGGTTCCCGTGTGGGTCTTCACGTGGTACGTGCTTTTTATCACAGCAATCACTGAAAGGAATGGAACATAAAAAGACGTTGAAACTGTGAATTACTTTGTGCTAGTAGTTCATAAGGTACCTGACAGATGGCAAGTATGACTGTTTCTCCTGAAATTTTAATGTTGAAAAAATCTAGTGGTGCCACTGTGAGTCTGCTGTGGTGCCCCAGGGGGCCTTGGCACACTGAGGCCGTGAACACCTTTCCATGTATTACCTCACTGAACCCTTAACAACCCTACCAGGTAGGTCTATCATCATCCCCACTTGTAGATGGAGAAGTCATGCAACTTGTCCAACATCACATAGCTTCGAAGTGGTAGAGCCAGGAATGGAGCCCAAGGGGTCTGGCTCCATAGCCACGCTCTTAACCACTTAGCTATGCTGAATCTCTAGATGCTTATATCTTGGAATCTAAACCTAACTTTTCTTCTTCTCCCAAACCAGCCATTCTCTTGCTTCTCTATTTTCATAGCAGTCTTGGTCACAGATCCTAGGGCAGAAAGGGCACACAGAGGCCTCCTGCATTTCCACCAGTGGGCTCTCTGTGTGTGCTCACTGCAGGCCGAGGGAACGCTTTTCCTGAAAACTTCCTTTCTATCTCTAGGTGGACTTTCAGATACTATTTTTTTTTTTGTGGCCGCACTGCTTGGATTGCAGGATCTTAGTTCCCCAGCCAGGGACTGAACCCGTGCCCCTTGCAGCGGAAGTGCAGAGTCCTAACCACTGGACTGCCAGGGAATTCCCTCAGATAGTTCTTTTTTTATACTGAAACAAAACCCAGGATTTAAAAATTTTCTTTCTTTCTTTATTCTTTTGGAAAGGATTTTTTTTAAAGCTCCATGGAAATTTTCAGGCACAGGTCAGGTTTAAAAAACATGGTGTATGTCCCATAAATAATCTGTTGGCTAAATAAATGATTGCATTCAAAGTATCAGGTTTCAGGTTTGGACCGTCACAGTCAAATACTGATTCATAGTAAGATTTTTTGCTATAAACTGAAATTCATTTTTCACTAGCAACTGCTACCTGCATGGGGGAATTATAAATAAGTCCCTACCCTTGAGGAGATTATAATTTTATCTTGCAAGGCACCCAGGTTCAAAACCTTAAGGGACATCTACATACTCATTTATGTTTCTGGCTCCCCAGAGCCAAGCCCAGCTGCCAGATCTTGTCAGTTTTTTCTTCAGAGGCTTCCTTGAATCTGTCTCTTCAATTTTATTTCTATCAGGCTTTCATTACTGACTTCCGACTATAATAACCTCCTGGGTGATCTGCCACAAGTCTCTCCTCGGTCTAAGTCACCGGGTATAGCTTCATCATTTTCTTCTTAAATTATCAGTTACAGCATATTTAAACTCTGCTCATAATCCCAAAGTGCCCATGGCCAAATCCCTTACTTTGGCATTGAAGATTCTTTACCATTTGTTTACAACCTACCTTTTCGATGCTATGTTTTCATCCACATATTCATTCATTTGACATGTGTCACAAAATGCTTACCAAGGAGACTGAGGAGTTGAAGGTAATAACGTTAAAGCGGCTAGGATTCACTAAGGAGCTAAGCTAAAATGCCCTCAAGGAGCCTTCAGTAGGGGAAAACGAATATATACAAAGATGAATCCAATATAAGGAAGAAAACAAGTGCAGTAACTTCCCATAGCAAGGGTGTTATGGGAATTCAGAAGTTAATTATAACTGGAGAGTCAGGATGTCTTAGAGGAGGTGGCATTTGATTGCATTTTGAAGGGAAGGCAGGGCTTCAATGTGTGGAGGAGAAAAAACAAGGGGAAGAAGGTCACCGCAAAATACCATCCAAGGAGTGGAGCTAAGACGGTAAGGAACAAGTCTGGTTCCCACACGGCGCATGCAAAGCAGACTAATAGGGGGTAAGGCTGAAAAGGGAAGTTTCGGGCTGAATCACAATTATGAATGCTTGGCCAAGGGTTTGGACTTTGATATTTATTCATTCAAGAAGTATTTACTGACTTTCTACGATGGGCCAGACTGTGGGTTATGTACCAGGGACAGAGTAGACAGCAAGACAGACATGATCCCGGTCCTCCTGGAGCTTATGGGTCTATCATAAAGGCAGTAAGGATCCACTGAGGATGTTGAACAGACAACTGTCATCATCAAAGTGGTCCTTAAGTTCATTCCGGCATCAGAGTAAGATGAATTGCACAGGGGAAGAAATGGAAAGGGGGCCGTTTATTACTATATTAAGTACTGGGAGGGATGAGGCAGTGGTGATAGAGGCATAAAGGTGTGGAAGTTATTAAAGAGGAAGAGTATCAGGCTCAACAGTTGAGTGGAAATAGTGGAGGGTGTGGGCAGGGAAATGTAAAAGTGAACCATAAGGTTGGAAAAAAATCAGAACAGTGGTTGGTTTTAGGGGTGGGGATTGACTGAGAAAGGGTATGAGAAACAACACTGGGTATCTGTGATGAGGGTAATATCTGTATCTTGATAGAGGTTTGGTCACACGGGTGTGTGAACCTATCAAAACTCATCAGGTGTATACTTAACATCTGTGCATTTTACCATATGTGAATTTTACCTAAAAAAAGCCCAGAAAACAAATATTGAGCTTAAGTTGATGATATGCAAGCTGAAGTGTTTAGGGGTGTGTATAGGATACCTACAACTTACTTTAAGATACGTTAACAAAGATAAGATGGATGGATGGATGGATGATAAAGCAAACAGCAAAATGTTAAATGAAGAATCTCAATGGGTGGCATACGGTATTCACTGTACAGTTCTTTTTTTTTTTTTTTTTTTTTGCGGTACGCGGGCCTCTCACTGCTGTGGCCTCTCCCGCTGCGGAGCACAGGCTCCGGACGCGCAGCCTCAGTGGCCGTGGCTCACGGGCCCAGCCGCTCTGCGGCATGTGGGATCCTCCCGGACCGGGGCACGAACCCATGTCCCCTGCATCGGCAGGTGGACTCTCAACCACTGCGCCACCAGGGAAGCCCATGTACAATTCTTTCAATGCTTTTTGTTTGAAAAATTTCATAATGAAGTACTGAGAAAAATAATCAGCGTATAGTTTTTAGCTTGGATTGACTGGTAGGACACGCGGACTACAGAAGGAGATGGAGGAGGAGATGCATGTTTAAGGGTCTGGATGATGAGCTCCATTAGTGACACATGGCTCTGAGGTAGCCAAGGCTTCCAGGAAGAAATATTTATCAGACAGTTGGAAACATAGCACTAGAGTTCAGCTGTTTTGCTATGCTGCTTCCTAAACCTCTCTGCCTCCATGTGTTCCCCTCTGCTGATAACCTTTTTCTTCTTTAGAGCTTTCTCTGACCACCCTGCCCTCCTCACGTTTAGCACTGTAAGATTAGTTTACGGCATTATCATGTATCACTAGAATAGAAATTCTTGGAATTAACAGACTCTTACACAGGATACGTACTAGTTCATGAAACAATTTTGGAATAAACAATGAATAAAACCCACCCTAGTACTGGACTGTTCAGTTCTTGATGCTCACACTGATTCTTAGCTCAGAAGGTACAGTTAAAAAAAAAAAAAAGATACAGCTTTTTCTTTCTGATCCGTATACTTGCTTAAAAGGCACCCCTACTAGTGGAGAAAATCACTTGTGCCTCAATTATAGACTGAAATGAAATCGCCAAGACCATATTCTTAATATACGTGCTTTTCTCTTTCTTAGCTGCCTTTCTTTCAGATTTTACCTGACATTTAACTTTGCAGAGCAAAGGAAGAAAATGGTTGTCCTTAGGTGGCAAAACTATGATTTTTTTTCTTTCTACTATTCTGAATTTCTAAATTTCTAGAAAAATAATATATTACTTTGGTAATCTGGGGAAAAAGTTTGTCTTTTAAAGGAAACCTGTCATGACACAGTCATCAGCCCCTGTACTGTAGCACAACTGCTAGAAAATTTCTTGAGTTGTGAGAAAGAAATCAAACCAAGGCGGCTGATTTCTCATTCCTGTCTCCTCAACAAACAGTGAGCTCACTGAGGTCAAGAGCTGTGTCCTCCTGCTCCTCTTTCCACCTCTTAACTCCTATGGTAGCACCGGGCTTGGCACACAGTAAGCACTCAGCTGGTGAGAGCACACACCTTTGACACTAGAAAGAATACCAGAAAGTAGCTAACACCAGTTAGTGGGAAGCCATTAGCTTATTTTGTTAATTGGTCATCATTGTAATTTTTTTTTTCATCATCCTAATTTTGAAAATCTAATTTTCACAATGAACTCACAGAATGAATACGTTTTTATATCTCTCAACTGCCTCAGCCAGACAGCGCTGCTGAGTGAAAGAAATTGGGTTTGGCTCCTTCTGTGAATTTTAAGGGCCAGTGAGAATAAGCCTCTGTATTTCTAAACCTATGTCTGGCACGGTGGGAGAACGACTCTATCAAGAAAACCCACGAATAATTAAGGTCGCTCCTATTTTTGTACCATGGGTAATATTTTCTACTTGATATAATTCCAGCAGGTTTACCCTGCTACATTCCCAGAGGTTCATCTGCTTAATTCCAAGTCCACTTACTACGGAAAAACCTGCTTCACCTCTTACCCCGTGTCATACTTTAAAAAATGCCTTACCTTTTCTCCTCTGTCCCTCTCTTTGTCCTTCTCCTCTCTCTTCTTTTTTTTCTCACTGTGCCCATCTGTGTGGAGGCCAGGAAGCGGTGGAGGAGGGGCGGCTGCTCCAGTGTACGGGACGCTGGGAGGAGGGCCGGGCGGCGCTGGGACCTCTCCCACTGCTGCAGCGGGAAGTCCCGAACTTCTCTTGGACTTGGAGTGTCGCTTCTCTTTATGCTTCTCCTTGTCCTTCTTCTTCTTGCTCTTCTTTGACTTCTTTTTCTTCTTGATTTCCCGGTAAGAATCATCGATCACTAACTCCCCAGCCTCTAGCTCCCCGCCAGACGAGGAGTCTGATTCTACTAGAATAGGTTCAAGCCCTGAAAGATCAAGGTTAGCACTGTGGGATTCTGGGAACTGGGAGGCATCAGACCCACAGCCTTCAGGGCCAGGAGACGAACGTGAGTCTGAGGATGACTTGTGCTTCTTCCGGGCTGTTTTCAGAAAGCTCTGTAACTCATGTCCTAGGAGTAAAGCACCTTGCTCATCCCGAGCTGACTTCTTAGAGGATTTTTTCACAGTCGCTTGTTGAGAGGGGTACTGAAAAGACTCCTCATCAACTGAGCTGCTTCCCTTCTCCTTTGGTGAGAGAATAAGTTTCATCTTTAACCCATCAGGCTCACGAAGGGTCAGTGTCTCTGTGTTCACATAGAGCGGTTTCATTTTTTTGGATTTGTGGGAACCACCATCCTCCAGGGACAGCTCCCCACTGCTTCCGCTGACTTTCTTCCTGTGGTGTTCCTTTTTACTCTCTGAATGGCTTGAAGAACTGGAGGACTTTTCTCCTGTCTTTTTGGAAGGCTTGGTGCCTGTTGCCAGAGGGGAAGTGATCGCTTTCAACAGGTCCATAGCTGTATCAGCAGATTGTGGGCTAGACTTTTTCTTTTTCTTCTGTGACGACTCCAAAGACGAAATATCTAGAAATAATCAAGAGAAGTAATTGTCCATTTGACAAAGCAACTTCCAGCAAGTTTCCTCTCTCACCACAAACACCCAACTAAGATGAGGAAGAGGCTAACAGGAATGATTGGAGGGGAGGCCCTTCAACTGATTCCAAACATTCAGAGATGATGCCCATGTGCTTCTTGGCTTGGTAGATTCTGCCTCTGACCCTGGAGACAGTTCTTGCCACTCAAGTTGTTTTTCTTCACTGAGTCTTCACAAGTAACCAAAGAGAGCATACCCAGAAGAATGGACCATAGCTGCAGGATTACGAGTAGTTACAATTTAGATTACACTGAAGACAAAGCATCATTTGTTCCTGTGCTCAGGACAAATCCATTCTAGGAAAGAGTTAGTCTTGTCAGCTATGTGCATAATATAGCTAAGAAAAACTGGTCTTGTGAGTGGATACGCGCTGGATTGAGAAGTAACCCACAGGTGCAGGCCAGAGGGCCCAGGACTACATATGGCAAAAGGGATGCTAGACAGCAATGGGCACAAGATAAGTGGATGATTGAGGGGAGAAGGAACCTGGTACCTGGTGTATCACAAATGAAGACTGTTCTTCTATGCTGAATCCTCCAAAATACCAGCCCTCCACCTCTCTCCTCCTTCACACTGGTTTATCGGCACTCAGAACAAGAACCACTGTCCTGTTAAATAGGCCACTGAGTCAGCAACATCTGGATCCCTTTCCCCTACCCCGACTCCAAGAACCAGTGATGTGTTTCTCCCGCCTGTTGCCCCTTCCCATCCTTACCTCCATAGTAGTAATCATCAGAGGAGTGCTTCCTCTTTTTCTTATGCGTGTCCGTCCCCAAGAAGTAAAGTTCACTATCCTAGAATTAAAGAGGAAGAAGAATTGAGCAATGGATAAGATGATGAGGCAAAGGCAGTTTGGAACCAATGTTGTTTTCTGATGATTTCTGACTTTGGAAAATAAAGTAAAACACAGGAAATAGTGAAAATAGATGTGAATGATGTTTAGTTTTCTTTTAAAATGTTTTTCAAAGAAACTCCTTTCTTCAAATACTAGGAAACATGATACGAAATAGTTTAAAACTTTCCTAATTCAAATGTTTAGAATTTACCTTTAACTTCTTCTTGGAAGAATTCCTGACCTGAGCAGCGATTTCTTCCTCTTCCCTTAAAAAATCTTTGTAAGAACGTTTCTTTTCTCGTTGGCTTCGGCCAGCAGCTAGCCCTATGTCCTCAAAGCTGTGATCACCATCAAAGCAATCTGAGAAGCACAGGTTCATTTGGGAAAGGAAATGAGAAAGTCAAGTAAGTCACAACCAAATCGCCACATATGAAATCCAACAGTCCCTTCACTTCCAAATTAGAATCATGTTATTTGGTAAGTCCGCTGGAACACAGGGCTAGATCCAAGGGGACAAGAATATGTCTTGATGACTTGGCTGCAAATACAGGAATCAAACATGAAGAAACAATGCTTCCACGCTATGCAAAGGCCCAAGGTGCATCCTTAGACATGGTTTCTTAGTTGTGATTTGGCAGGTGGACACCGACTTGCAGAGGTAAGGCTGAAAAGAATAAGGATTCATGTGCTGTGCTGCTCTGTGGGTGTCCACTGTGTGATTCCTATCCTCAGACTCCTGCACACTGGAGCTGGCAAGGACCACGAGTGCTGCAGGGGATCACCCCAATAGACTACAGAGACTTATGGTTCGGACTCTTGTGTTGGAACCCTGTCCTGGTTTTCGTTTCCATGGGCCCAGTCTGGGGATGACGTGGAGTTTTACTAGTGCTCTGGATCATCACTTGGGAGTCCAGGCTGTGATGGCCAGTCCTGGTCTCTATGTCCATGGGCTGCAAGGATTGAAGAGGACACCCCCTTTGGAATGCTTCTCAGGTTAAGGGGTCATACCTTCTTTCTTCACGGAGTCATCATAAGCCATGGCGGTCCTGCCGGGCCTTTGAGAATGGGTCCCTGTGTCCAGGCTCCTTCCCGTCTACAGGACCAGGTCTGAGAAACAAAGAAGGAAAACCCTCCTGTAATGCGAAATCACTGTGGAGAAGCAAGCTTCCAGATGGAAATGCGTAGTGATCCAAGGGCAGACTGGAAGGGCAGCAAGGAATAAAGGAGTGTCTTGTCACCTCCTCTTTCTGTTTGTAAATATACTAGGGATGAAGCTGTAGGAAGTGCATTAGGCTTAATTTGATTTGATTCATGAATTAAAGCTACAGTTTGGGGAAGTATATAAAACACCTCCCATATAAAAAAATACTTCAAGATTAATGAGAACTTCTGACATGCCAACAGGTCTGACAACACTGAGACAGGGTGAAAACCGACATTAAGTCAGAGGGATAGGTTAAATCACGGTTACAAAATGCACAGATGAAGCAGGATGCAGAGGAAGACAGGTTATACCATGCATTTGAGACCACGAAATCCTACCATTTGAATCGGTGAACGGCTAAAATCTATTGTATTGCAATTTAAACAGAACTGATGAGAACATGATAGTGATATTAAAGATCTTGAGAGCATAATTTTCTCGTATGCATTTTGTTGGGCTCTCTGAATTTGCTCAAAATCAGAGAAGTGTAAAAGTAGGCACGCTTCTTATATTAGTTGCCCACAGAACCGCTTTCAATGCTATCAAGCCTTTCTTAAAGGCTATAGGTGAAAAGACGGAGGAATTGTCATTTATCCACTAGTGATGAAATTTTTATCATTATTAAGATTTTCACTGATTTGAAGAACTACTAAAATTTAAATGTTCTAAATACTGTCTTAAATTTGTTAAAATTACTTTTTTGGCATTCAAGTTTATACATCCATTTTGACTTTGAAGATGACAAGCCATAAACTGCACTTGAAGGTAAAGTTCTTCAAATAGTTTTAGGACAGGCAATGTCACAATTCCCGCAGGAAGTTTTTGCAGGAAATTTAAAAATTATATACTAAATATATTGAAAATGTCCTCATTCAGTTAGTGAAATGCTTAAAAGTTGATCTGACTGGTTATTTACTTAAATTTTATTTCACCTTCATCACTATAGTGGGGTTTAGAAATGCCGAAGGACACTTCAATGAGACATTGCCAGTCCCTTCAGGAAGGTATGGGTAATAGTGAAGTATGTAACTTTTGGGAAAGAAAAGATGAATTAACAAGGGAAACTTTCCGAAGAGTTACATTTAAAATAAACCAAAAGAAAAAAGACCTACTTGCACAAGTCAGATAAGATAACAATGCACAGATAATGCCTAAGTTGAAAACAGAAAGAGAAGTATTACCAAGAATGATTTACAAGTGAGATTCAGAAACATAAAAAAGCATTTCTCCACTTCCCTAAGAAGTGGAATGAAGAATGAACTTGGTCAAGGTAAGAGTGAAGAAATGAACTGGGTTATTTTACAGGTAATTGGAGAACTATTTACTCAAAGGGCTTTTCACAGGAAATGAAGGGGATATGAGGTCAGGTCTCATGTAGAAACTACGAGGAGGCAAGATACTTAATATAGCCAGTTTTTCATGTTCCAGCATTAGGCATTAAACTTTCTCAAATAGAAATTACTGTCATCCCCTGTCCACCCAAGTGGTGCAACTCCACAAGGGGTTAGGGGAGGGGGATCATCATAGGGAATTATATCCATTCATTTAAAAATAGTATATCCACTCACTAGCATTAAAGTAGTGAGCTTATTAGAAGAGTATATGGATCCCATTAATCTTCATAGGCCGATAATGCCAAGAAATACCACATCTTGAGACCTCAGCTTAAATGTTTTCCATGACAAATGGAGTTTGGCAAAGAACGTTTGAGAAATAATGGGCAAAAAATCTTAAATATTCAACATCATCAATGTGTCCACCAATCTGTTGTCAACAACAAAATGCTCTTCTCTGTGAAGCAAAGGCAGGTCCTGAGACTTATAACCAGGCCTTCCCTTTGGTAACATCAAAACTAACATAAAACAGAGCCGAACAACGAACAGTCAGAATAGGAGTTAAGTACCTCTGAAGACAGTATGAGAAAGAAAACAATGATGTCACTGGACTGTGAAAAAGTGCTCATGGTCTCATAACTGACTGCTTTGAAAAACAACCAGGGGATGAAAAAATTGTAAAAGGGAACAGAAAATTAGGAGCTGATCCTCAGAGGCACAGAGCAGCACAGAAAACATGTGCTGGTTGTTAGCATTATATATTAGAATTAGGCCTGCTACTATTTAATTTTTACAAAGACATGGAAGAGCACTTTATAAATGACAAGATTAAATAACCGATAGTAAAAAATGAACAGGGCCTGAAGGCAAGTCTAATTCAATAAAGAACTGGGACAGCCAAGAGCTTAAAAAAACTAAATTTAGACACAATGGACTATCATAGCCTGGGCAGACTGATGGACCCTGAACTTCTGGGTTCTTTAAAATCAGGATATTATTGCAGCCCAGAGGTTAGTTTTGGTTGCTGACTCATAGAAGAAAGATGAAACCAGATAAAGAAGTCTCAAGCAACAGTGTGGAAGAAAGGCAGAGTTAGGGCAACATTTATATAAGATCAGACGACTCCTGTGATATTCTTTCCAGGTCTTGAATATTATCCACGATAAATCCAGAGTCCAGGGTTAGGCGGCAGATTGTCAGGATTAACGAAAATGAAAAATATTAGGTTTGATATTCACATTAGAAACCAGAAGCCATAATTACATTAAATGTTGGCAAATGTAAAACAGGTGCTAAAGCTCATTCTCCCGAATTCCACAAATTTTGGAGTTTACAGAATCCAATGTTGTCAACTTCAAGAGGCAGGGATAATTTTACAATTATGTTCCTCTCAGTGGGCTAACAAATGACAACAGAAGTAAAAGTTCATTACTTAAAGCTGTTTATGGAAGTAAGAAATATGCCGTCATAAAAAATGTGTACTTTTGAAAGGTGCAAATTATCAAATGGCTCTTGTGGGACTTTTCTTCAGGAGATGAAAAAGGAGAGGCAGAGCTGCTCTTCCACTTGTAGATAAGTACATGCGTGCTGTTCAGGCTTTGCTTTTAGAATTATCAAAGGAATCAGGGAAAAACTGAAAATCACCAGACACAGTACTTTTGCTATTTTGAAGGTCCAAATTACAAATACTGAAAAAAAAAAAAAAGTTTCAGAAGGTGATTTTTTGAGGTCACCTGAGCCCCAGCAATCACTAACAAGCCTCTTCATCCCAAAATGTAAGTGTGTATTGAAAAAGACAAAGTAAGCCTCGGAAACGGGGCAGTAAGCAAAATCCTGAGACCCAGGTCCAGTCCAGGAGGACAGCCTTGCTCAAGATTCCGTGTTCTCTTCTTCCAGCACTTCTTTCAGGAACTCAAATTGCCAGTGCAGGACAAGGAAGATGCACATCCAGCTGTTGCCAGTTTCTGAATTGTTGTCGTTGTTGTTACTTCTAGGATAGGAGCAGGGGATGTCTTCTCATTTTCGTCGAGATCTCCTCCAATCTCAGAACCCAGCGACTCCGAATTCTCGCCACTCCCTTCTCCACGAACCTACCTATGCAGCACTCACAGCCCCTGCCAGCTCTGGGAACTGCAGAGATCCCGACAGCCTGGGATGGGGACTGAATCCTCTCACTGTAGTGCAATTGAGCGGAACCACGACGACCTCACAGAGCGGCTGACAACACACATTCCCAAAAGACCAGCGGTACAAATTTTGACAAGCCTTGTCCAATCAACGGGCTCTACTTTGGATTCAGTTTTTTATTTATTCTGCTATGGGGGAATATAGTCAGCCACCAACTTAGCCATCAGGAAGCAGGGAGATAAACTGTTCTCCTCTTCTGCCCGATAGAAAATAAAGTGAAATCTGCAAGTACCAGCTTTGGGGGGAAATGGGCCTGGATGGAGAAGAGCCCACTCGGAAGGTACGTTCAAACTGGGTCGCACGCGAAGAGTACACACCACACCGGGTTACTGCTACAAAGAGCCCCAAGGACCACCGTCTTTGTGGTCCCCACGGCAAACCAATGGGATTCTCCCGGCAGTTCTGCAGCAACAGCTAGTTCAATAAAGCTATGCGAAGAGGAAAAGAAGAAAGCTCCTTGCATCCTCTCCTGCCAGCCGCGGCCCCGGCCCTCCCGTCATCCGGCCCCCTCGCCCCTTGACAGCCCAGGGACCCTGCGTCCCGGGTCCTGAGCCAGGCGGCCCCGACTCGGGTTCCCGCGTCCCGGCGGCTCCCGGCGCCCCCGAGGGCGGAGACTGCCGGGCAGGGGGAGGGGCGGCCTCGGCCCGCGGGCCCCCGGGGCGGCCGCACGCCCCCTCCCGGCCCGCACTTTCCCGCCTTCCCCATTTGAACAGCTCCCGCCCGCCTTCCTCCTTCGACCCGCTCCAGCCCCTTCCCGGGGGCGGACTGCGGCCGCTACTCCAGTCCCCGGCTCGGCCCCTGGGCTAGGCCGCGACGGGCCCCGGGCGCCCTCAGAGCGGTGTCGCGGCCCGAGGCGGCGGGTGGTGGCGGGGCGGGGCCACTGCCGCCTGGGGGTGGGGGCCCAGCTCGGCCTCGTGGGGGCTCCGCTCGCCGCTACCTTCACTAGGCTCGCTCGGATCCCGCCTCAGCGCCGCCGACCGCCGCCATCTTGGAGAAGGAGAGAAAAGCGCGAGCGGCCAGGGAGCCTCAGTCGAGCCCAGAGCGCAGACTCCGCTTGGGAAGGGGAATCCCGTTGGTGCAAGAGCGCCGAGCGCATCGAATGAGACGCTGGGCTTGCTGAGCTCGGGAGCTAGCCTGAAGTGAGAATTTGCTCTGTGCCGGGCTTGGGCTAGAAGCTTTACGAACACGGTGGCATTTGATTCTCACTGCATCCCTGTGAGGTAGGTTTTGTCACATTTATTTTACAGGTGAGAAGCAGGCTCAGAGGGAGGGGTTAAATGATTTGCCCAAGGATACACAGGTAGTTGGAATGGGAGATAGATACTACTCCCAAGTCTTCTGATTCTTAGTGAAGTGCTCTTTCCAAAAGACTTTGCTATTTCCTTCAGGATATTTTTATACAGTAATTCCTGTCTTCGCAAAACCTAGACCATGCAGATTAATAGCAGTGGTGCCTGTCTGGAATTTAGCGTCTACATTTGGGTGTTTGGCATATTTAGGGTGAGGTGGCAGAATATATCTTTATAACAATGCACTGTAAAATAATTTGCATGGCACATCATCTGCATTTCTCCCCATAAATTATTTGCATTTAAAAGTTAGAAACAGTCTTCAGAGAAATGAAGAGATGCTACACACACGAGAGAAATTTTTTTTTCTGTTTTGCTCTGGAAAATTTAGACCAATGGGTGGAAGTTACAGTGTGCAGATCTTGGTTCAATATGAAGACGAATTAATTTTTCCAGAGCAGTTCAGTTACGTTGGGCTACTTTTTAAGGTAGTGAGCTCCCTGTCACCAGAGGAGTCCAAGCAGAAGCTAGTGTCCTAGTTTCTGTAGAGCAGAGAGGTTACAGATATAGCATGGCTTCTAGAGTTGTGAAACCCATGAGACTCTATGCAAAATTATGTGTTTGTGCACATGTGTATTTTTCTGGGGTTTTGATCCCATCAAAGATTAAGAACGTCTTAACTAGTGGGCTTTCCATTCCAGAATTGGACAGGTGCTTGAAGATGATATAATTATTCTGCTCACTTTACATACTTACAGATTGAGACTGGGAGGAGCAAGGTGATTTGTCTCAGCCCCCACTGTCAGTTAGTGATCAGATTAGGATTAGAAACCAGGTTATTGGACTCTTGGTTCAGTGATGTTTTCACCATATTATGCTCTCTTGAGACAGAGTTGTTGAATAAATTCCCAAAAGGTAAACGCAAATAATAAAAAACTAGCATCATGACCTTCTCCTCAGCCCCTATCCTGCTCACCAAAAAGACTGGCAATGAGTTTCACCAAAAGGTATGGGATGGCCCTTCTGGGACACCTTGCCTGACATTAGGCTTCTCAGCTAGGTATTTAAGAGCCTCAAGAATGTATTTCCCTCTTGTTCTTTAGTACTGGTCAGGATGTTCTTAGTTGTACGTGACAGAAACCCAGTTCAAAGTAGTTTACCAGAAAAGGAGAATTTATTGGCTGGCATTATTGAAATGCCCAGTACCTTCAGGTGTGGTTGGATCCAGGGAGGGACTCAAGTTTGTCTCTTGACATCTCTCTTTGGTGCTTTCTTCTGAGTTGGCTTTATTCTTAGGCTCCAGGTGGTGACTGTGGCAGCTCCAGGCTTTATCGTCTTTATTGCTAGCAATGTCCCTGGAGAGGAAGTTTCTTTCTGCCATTTGTTTTGGTAGATATCATGGGATTGAGTCTTCTTTCCTGAATTGGATCATGTGTCCAAACAGAAAGCAATTGGTATGAGCAAAGGTGTGGGGTATGCTGATTGGCTAAATTAGGTCACATCCTCGCCCCAAAAGTAGGTCAGGCAGAACCTCAAGGAAAGTCAGAGGTTATTGTCAGAAGGGTAAATGGGTGCTAGGTAGGCAAAAACCATAGCTGTTCGCCTAATTGTATTACTAGCTTGGACCTGAATGCCTCATGAGTCCCATTTGTCCCATTCCTTCTTTTATCCCACCTGTAGACTGGAAGCTGGATCGCTCCTCTGTCTGCTCTCTCTTTTAACTTGGTCTTAGTCTTACCTCACTTCATGTGCATTCATTCATTCATTCAACAAATATTTATTGAAAACACAGCATGCGTCAGGCACTGTCCTAGATGTTGGGCATAGAACAGAGAACAAAACTGAGAATCTTTGACCCCTTAGAGCTTACATTCTAGTTGGCTTGGAGGGCAGAACATAAAAAAATAGGTACCATGTTAGATGATGATTAAAGGTAGAGAAAAGTACCTGGAAGAGATACCACGATGGTGTGGAGGTGGTAAGGATTGTTATTTAATGCAGTGATCAGGAGAAGCTTCTCTGATGAGTTGTACCCTGGAGGCCATCTCAACCAGAAGTAGGTCAGTGTGGGAGCCCGGAGGTCATAGATCCTGGAATGGATGCTGATGGAAAATGATTCTCTGTTGAATATCCTATCATGGTTCCTTTGTTTCTGAAACTTGGAGAGAGAGAAAGGAGGACTTGCTTGGTAGCCTGAGTTGGAGAGGGACTTGGTCATGGTGGGCTTTGTGAGTGATAATGCCTTGTCCCGTGATGAGTGGAGGATGGCATTTAAGATATGTGAAGATTGGGTACTCCCTGGGGCTGGTGCTGTTCTTTGGTCCACCTGACCCAAGTAAAACTGCCCAGTGCATGGCAGTAGCAGGTGGTGGCCCAACAAGTTGTGCTTCATTTGGACATTTTCTTCTTCAGACCGTTTTTCTGTGCTTTGCCCTTTTCAGCTGGGTTTTAATTGGCTTCTTTGTGCTAGGCCTGACGGGCCATGCAGTGATGGGTTGTACATTAGTCAGGGCCCTTTTGGGAGTGACCTCTGGGAGTGATGGGACCTAATTAAAACTACCTTTCGAGGCAACAGTTTTTTGGATATGACACCAAAAGCACAAACAACAAAAGGAAAAATTGGTAAGTGGGACTACATCAAGTAAAAAAGTCTCTGCACAGAAAAAGAGATAATCAACAAAATGAAAAGGCAATCAATGGAATGGGTGAAAATATTTGCAAATCATATATCTGATAAGGGGTTAATATCCAAAATATATAAAGAGCCCATGCAACTCAATAGCAAAAACCCAAACAATCCAATTAAAAACTAGGCAGAGGAAATGCATAGACATTTTCCTAAAGAAGACATACAGATGGCCAAAGGGTACACGAAAAGGTACTCAACATCAGTACTTATTATGGAAATGGAAATCAAAACCACAATGAGAAACCATATTCTGTTAGAATGGCATCATCAAAATGACAAGAAATAACAAGTGTTGGTGAGGATGTAGAGAAAAGGGAACACTTGTGCACTGTTGGTGGGAATGTAAATTAGTACAGTCATGGTGGGAAACAGTATGAAGTTTCTTAAAAAAATTAAAAATAGAACTACCATATATGATCCAGGAATCTCTCTTCTGGGTATTTATCCAAAGAAAATGAAAAAGGATATTGAAGAGATAGTTGTACTGCCATGCTTATTGCAACATTATTCATAATAGCCAAGACATAGAGACAACCTAAGTGTACATCAATGGATGAGTGGATAAAGAAGTTGTGGTACATGTATACAATGGAATATTATTCAGCCATGAGAAAGAAGGAAATTCTGTCATTTGTGACAGCATGGATGGACCTTAAGGATATTATATTAAATGAAATGTCAGACAGAGAAAGACAAATACTGTATGATATCACTTATAATGTGGAATCTGAAAAAGCCAAACTTACAGAAAAAGAGAGTAGAGTGGTGTTTACCAGAGGCTGTGGGGTATGGGAAAAGGGAAGGTATTGATCAAAGGGTATAAACTTTCAGTTGTAAGATGAATAAATTCTGGAGACCTAGTGTACAGAATGGTGACTATAGTTAATAATAATGTACTGTGTACTTGAAATTTGCTAAGAGTAGATTTTAAGTATACTCACTGCACATACATACAAATGATAACTATGGGAGGTGATGGATATATTAATTAGTTTGATCATTTCACAATGTATACATATACCAAAACATGTTGTATACCTTAAATTATAAAATTTTTTATTTGTCAAAAACAAAAGAGTCACAAACCTACAACTGTATATAGAGTTGTTAGTAGTATTTCCTTATTATTGTTTTGGTGTCTGCAGGGTCTGTAGTGATATCTCCTGTTTCAGTCCTGATAATGGTAATCTCTGTTCTCTTTCTCTCCCTCTCTACCCCCTTGTGCTCTCTCTCTGTAAATTTATTGATTTTTGTCTCATTGATTTTCTCTGTTTTCCTGTTTTCAATTTTGTTGGTTTCTGCCCTTAACTTTATTATTTCCTTCTTTCTGTTGCTTTGGGCTTAATTTTTTCTTCCTTTCTAGTATCATTAGGTGGAAGCTTCAGTTATCAGTTTGAGATACTCCTCTTTTTTTTTTTAGTTTTAAAAAAATTTATTTAAAAATGAAGTAACATTGATTTATAACATTATATAAGTTTGATGTGTACAGCATTTATATTTCTCCTTCTGTATTACCCTACAACATGCTCACCACCAAAAATTTATTTTCCATTCATCACAATACAGTTGATCCACTTTATGCATTTCACCCTCCCCCCACCCCTTCCTCTTTGGTAACCACTACTCTCTTCCCTGTATCTATGTATTTGTTTTTGTTTGGCTTGGTTTGCTCATTTATTTTGTTTTTGTTTGTTTATTAGTTTTTTATATTCCTGTATGAGTGAAATCATGGTATTTGTCTTTCTCTGTCTGGCTTATTTCACTTAGTGTAATACCCTCAAGGTTCATGTGTGTGTTGTCCCAAATGACAAGATTTCATATTTTTTATGGCTGTGTATTATTCCATTGTGTATATATATGCCACATCTTCTTTATCCGTTCATCTGTTGATGGGCACTTTAGTTGTTTCCATATCTTGGCTATTGTAAATAATGCCATGATGAACATGGGGGTGTAGATATCTTTTTGGATTAGTTTTTTTGTATTCTTTGCATAAATACCCAGAAGTGGGATTGCTGGATCATATGGTAGTTCTATTCCTAATTTTTCAAGGAACCTCCATACTATTCTCCATAGTGGCTGTACCAATTTATATCCCACCAACAGTGTAAGAGGGTTCCCTTTTCTCCACATCCTTGCCAACACTTGTTATTTCTTGCCTTTTTGATAACAGCCATAGTAACAGGTGTGAGGTGATAATCTCACTGTGGTTTTGACTTTCATTTCTCTGATGATTAGTGATGTTGAACATCTTTTAATGTACCTGTTGGCAGTCTGTATGTCTTCTTTGGAAAGATGCCTATTCAGCTCCTCTGCCCACTTTTAAACTGGGTTGTATGTTTTTTTTTTTGCTGTTGAGTTGTATGAGTTCTTTATATATTTGAGATATTAACCTCTTATTGGATATATCATTTGCAAATATCTTCTCCCATTTGGTTTGTTGTCTTTTCATTTTATTGATGGTTTCCTTTGCTGTACAGAAGCTTTTTAGTTTGATGTAATCTCAGTTGTTTATTTTTGCTTTTGTTTTCCTTGTCTGAGGAGACATATCTAGAAGATACTGCTGAGACCAATGTCAAGAGCATATAGCCTATGTTTTCTTCTCAGAGACTTATGGTTTCAGGTCTTATATTCAAGTCTTTAACCCATTTTGCAATAATTTGTGTATGGTGTGGGATAGTGGTCTAGTTTCATTTTTTTGCACGTGGCCGTCCAGTTTTCCCAGCACCATTTATTTATGTAAATTTATTTATTTATTTATTTTTTGGCTGCATTGGGTCTTTGTTGCTGCTTGCGGGCTTTCTCTAGTTGTGGTGAGCAGGGGCTACTCTTTGTTGTGGTGCGTGTGCTGCTCATTGTGGTGGCTTCTCTTGTTGCAGAGCACGGGCTCTAAGCGTGCGGGCTTCAGTAGTTGTGGCACACAGGCTCATTAATTGTGGCGCACAGGCTTAGTTGCTCCGTGGCATGTGGGATCTTCCTGGACCAGGGATCAAACCCATGTCCCCTGCATTGGCAGGTGGATTCTTAACCACTGCACCACCAGGGAAGTCCCCCAGCACCATTTATTGAAGAGACTATTCTTTCTCCATTGTATGTTCTGTGCTCCTTTGCTGTAAATTAATTGTCCATATATGTGTGGGTTTATTTCTGGGCTCTCAGTTCTTTTCCATTGATCTATACATCTATTTGTCTGGCAATACCATGCAGTTTTAATTACTATGTCTTTGTAATATAGTCTGCAATCGGGGAGTGTGATACCTCCAGTTTTGTTCTTTTTTTCCTCAAGATTAATTTGGCTATTTGGGGTCTTTTGTGGTTCCATATAAACTATATATCTTTTGTTCTTTTTCTGTGAAAAATGTCCTTGGGATTTTGATTGGGATTGCATTGAATCTGTAGATTGCTTTAGATAATAAGGACATTTTGACGACATTAATTCTTCCATTCCATGAGCACAGAATATCTTTCCATTTATTTGTGTCTTCAGTTTCTTTCAACAATGTCTTGTACTGTAAGTCTCCTACATACAAACCTTCAAGTTTCGAACTTTCAAAGATATGAATGTGTGTCACATGTCCAGTCATGTAAGTTAGTTCACATGTCTGTCATACATTGTCATGTGCATGCATCCTCTACAAGTGGTTGAGCTTCTGTGTACTTTACAGTACTGTGTAGAATACAGTAGTACAGTATCTTTATTTCAAGCCCAGCATGTCTGGAAGCAAGCGTAAAAGCAGCAGCGATGTAGCTGGTACTGCTGTACTTTTTAAGGTTTGTTTTTTTATATATTATTTGTGTGAAAAGTATTATAAACCTATTAAACCTATTACAGTGCAGTACTATATAGCAGTACTATATAGTACTATATAGCCAATTGTGTTGGGTACCTAAGTACCTAGGCTAACTTTGAAGAAATTGGCCTTACAAATGTACTCTCAGAACGGAACTCATTTGTATGTAGGGGACTTACTGTAGTTTCCAAAGTACAAGTCTTTCATCTCCTTGGTTAAATTTATTCCTAGGTATTTTGTTCTTCTTTATTGCAATTGTAAATGAGATTATTTTCTTAATTTCTATTTCTGCTAGCTCATTGTTAGCGTATAGAAATGCAACATATTTTTGTATATTGATTTTGTATCCTGCAACTTTACTGTATTCATTTATTATTTCTAATAGTATTTTGGTAGAATCTGTAGGGTTTTCTATATATAAAAATCATGTCATCTGCAAATAATGACAGTTTTACTTCTTCCTTTCCAATTTGGATGCATTTAATTTCTTTTTCTTGCCTAACTGCTCTTGCTAGGACTTCTAATACTATGTTGAAGAAGAGTGGTGAGAGTGGGCATCCATGTCTTTTTACTGATTTTAGAGGGATAGCTTTCAATTTTCACTCTTGAGTATGATGTTAGCTGTGGGTTTGTCTTATATGGCTTTTATTATGTTGAGATATGTCCCTTCTGTTCCTTTAGGTGTAAGGTTAGATTATTTATTTGAGATTTTTGTTTCTTGAGGTAGGCCTGTATTACTATAAACTTCCCTCTTAGTACCGCTTTTGCTGTATCCCATAGATTTTGGTATGTTGTATTTTCTTTTGTCTTCAGGTACTTTTTGATTTCTTCGTTGACCCAATAGTTGTTCAGTAGCATGTGTTCAGTATCCACATATTTGTGATTTTTGCAGTTTTCTTCTAGTTTCATTCGATTGTGATCAGAGAATATGCTTGATACAATTTCAGCCTTCTTAAATTTCAGTCTTTAATTTCAATCTTCTTAGCTTTACTGAGACTTGCTTTGTGTCCCAACATATGGTCTATGCTTGAGAAAGTTCCATTTGCACTTGAGAAGAATATGTATGCTGCATTTGGATGGAATATTCTGTACAAATCTATCAAATCCATCTGGTCTAATGTTTCATTTAAGGCCGCTGTTTCCTTGATGATTTTCTATCTGGATGATCTATCCACTGATGTAAGCAGGGTGTTAAAGTCTTCTACTATTATTGTGTTGCTGTCAATTTCCCCTTCAGGTCTTTTAATAATTGTTTTATATATTTTGGTGCTCCTATGTTTGGTGTATAGGTATTAATCACTATTATGTCTTCTTGATGAATTGTCCCCTTTGTTATTATATACTGTCCATTTTTATCTCTTGTTACCTTTTTGGCTTGAAGTCAATTGTGTCTGATATGAGGATGGCCACACCTGCTTTCTTTTGGCTTGAAGTATGGCTTGAAGTATTAACTTCCATCCCGTCACTTTTAGCCTATGTGCGTCTTTAGAGCTGAGGTATGTTTCCTGGAGGCCGCTTATAGTTGGGTCTTGTTTTTTAATCCCTCCAGTCACTCTGTGTCTTTTAAAAATTTTTATTTATTTATTTATTTATTTAGGCTGCGTTGGGGTCTTCACTGCTGCGCGTGGGCTTTCTCTAGTTGTGGCAAGCAGGGGCTACTCTTCATTGTGGTGCGCAGGCTTCTCACTGTGATGGCTTCTCTTGTTGTGGAGCACGGGCTCTAGGCTCATGGGCTTCAGTAGTTGCGGCACACAGGCTCAGTAGTTGCAGCATGCAGGACCTAGAGCACACGGGCTTTAGTAGTTGTGGCGCATGAGCTCAGTAGTTGTTGCACGAGGGCTTACTTGTTGTGGCTCATGGGCTCTAGAGCGCAGGCTCAGTAGTTGTGGTGCATGGGCTTAGTTGCTCCATGGCATGTGGGATCTTCCTGGACCAGGGATCGAACCCATGTCCCCAGCATTGGCAAATGGATTCTTAACCACTGGGCCACTAGGGAAGTCCCACTCTGTGTCTTTTGATTGATGAATTCAATCCATTTACATTTAAGGCAATTATGGATATATTAGGATTTGGTACTGCATTTTAAAAAATTAATTAATTAATTTTATTTTTATTTTTGGCTGCGTTGGGTCTTTGTTGTGGTGTGCAGGCTTCTCACTGCGGTGGCTTCTTTTGTTGTGGAGCAAGGGTTCTAGGAGCACAGGCTTCAATAGTTGTGGCTCACGGGCTCTAGAGCACAGGCTCGGTAGTTGTGGTGCACGGGCTTAGTTGCTCCGTAGCATGTGGGATCTTCCCAGACCAGGGATTGAACCCATGTCCCCTGCATTGGCAGGCAGATTCTTAACCACTGCACCACCAGGGAAGTCCCGATACTGCCATTTTATTTTTTGTTTTCTGATTGCTCTATATCTCTATTGTTTCTTTTCCTTGTATTTCTGGCTGCCATTTTGGTTTGGTGGTTTTCTATATTTTTCTGAATTTCCTTTTAAAAAAAATATTGTGTTTCTATTCTCCATGTTTATGTTTTGTGGTTACCCTGAGGCTTGTACAAAATGCCTCAAAGGGCTTCCCTGGTGGCGCAGTTGATTGATGAATTCAATCCATTTACATTTAAGGCAATTATGGATATATTAGGATTTGGTACTGCATTTTAAAAAATTAATTAATTAATTTTATTTTTATTTTTGGCTGCGTTGGGTCTTTGTTGTGGTGTGCAGGCTTCTCACTGCGGTGGCTTCTTTTGTTGTGGAGCAAGGGTTCTAGGAGCACAGGCTTCAATAGTTGTGGCTCACGGGCTCTAGAGCACAGGCTCGGTAGTTGTGGTGCACGGGCTTAGTTGCTCCGTAGCATGTGGGATCTTCCCAGACCAGGGATTGAACCCATGTCCCCTGCATTGGCAGGCAGATTCTTAACCACTGCACCACCAGGGAAGTCCCGATACTGCCATTTTATTTTTTGTTTTCTGATTGCTCTATATCTCTATTGTTTCTTTTCCTTGTATTTCTGGCTGCCATTTTGGTTTGGTGGTTTTCTATATTTTTCTGAATTTCCTTTTAAAAAAAATATTGTGTTTCTATTCTCCATGTTTATGTTTTGTGGTTACCCTGAGGCTTGTACAAAATGCCTCAAAGGGCTTCCCTGGTGGCGCAGTGGTTGAGAGTCCGCCTGCCGATGCAGGGGACACGGGTTCGTGCCGCGGTCCGGGAGGATCCCACATGCCGCGGAGCGGCTGGGCCCGTGAGCCATGGCCGCTGAGCCTGCGCATCTGGAGCCTGTGCTCTGCAACGGGAGAGGCCACCGCAGTGAGAGGCCTGCGTACAGCAAAAAAAATAAAAAATAAAAAAATAAAAGCCTCAAAGATAAAGTAGTCCTTTTTCTGTTGCTTGCGTCTTATCTTCATTTAGTTTTATGTATTCTACTCTTTACCTCTTACCCTTTTATGTTTCTTGTGTCTTAAATTATCCCTTTTTATGTTGTGAGTTTGTTACCAAACTGAGATAGCTGTAGTTATTTTTCTGCCCTCTTTTTTTCTCCGTTTAACCTTTATACTATAATAGAGCATGTAAAAACCTATAAAATCTGATAGAGAGTTGCAGTTTTCTGGTTCTGTCTGCTTATCACCTCGTTCAAAGTTTTGTGTATTTTGACTGCTTTTTTTCTGGTAGAAAGCTCCTTTCAACATCTCTTATAAGGCAGGTCTAGTGTTGATGAACTCCCTCAGCTTTTGTTGTCTGGGAAGGTCTTTATTTCTTGTTCATAGATGAATGGTTACTTTGCTGTATAGAATTTAAAAAAAAATTTTGGCCACACTGCACAGCTTGTGGGATCTCAGTTCTCTGACCAGGGATTGAACCCAGGCCACGGCAGTGAAAGTGCTGAATCCTAACCACTGTACCACCAGGCAACTCCCCTAGAATATTCTTGCGTGACAATTTTTAATTTTTCAGTATTTTGAGAATGTCATTTTACTCCCTCTTGGCCTGTAGGGTTTCTGTTAAGAAATCTGCTGATAGCTTAATTGGAGTTCCTTTGTAGATTACCATCCTTTTCCCCCTAGCTGCCTTTAAAATTCTTTCTTTGTCATTGACTTTTGGCAATTTTAATATTATGTGTCTTGAAGAAGGTCTTTTTGCATTAAGGTAATTAGGTGTTCTCTTAGCTTCATGGACTTATATATATATCCAGTTCCTTCCCCAGGTTTGGGAAGTTCTCTGCTATTATTTCTTTAAATAATCTGTCTGCTCCCTTTTCCTTCTCTTCTCCTTCTGGAATACTCATTATTCTAATGTTGCCCTTCCTAAAAGAGTTGAATAGCTCTTGTAGGATTTTCTGCTTTAAAAATGTCTTGTTTACCTTTTCTCTTGTATCGTTTTTAGATTTCTGTCTTTGAGCTCACTAATTCTTTTTTCCATATAGTCTGCTGTATTTCCAAGGCTTTTTAATGCATTCTTTATCTCATTTATTGTGTCCATCAGCTCCAGAATTTTTGTTTGGTTCCTTTTTAGAATTTCAATCTCTTTGGTAAAATATCCTTTCTGTTCATTAATTTTATTCATGAGCTAATTAAACTGCCTTCCTGTGTTTTCTTACACCTTGTTGAGTTTCTCCATGACAGCTGTTTTGAATTCTCTATCCATTAGATTGCAATATTTTGTGACTTTAAGTTTGGCTTCTGGAGAATTGTCATTTTCTTTTTGTGTAATGTTACTGTGGCTCTTCATGTTGTGTGATGAATTATTCCTCTGCTGATATTAAAAGACAGCTTAGGTGTTTGATTCCTTTCTTTTGTTTTCTGGTAAGTGGCACTGTCATACACATTTTTGGTTTCTCTTGCCTGAGCTGCCCCTGGTAAAATTTGAGCGTGGCACTTTCCAGCCACCACTGGCTCTGTAAGAGGTGTGGCTCTGTGCCTTTGTTGTTGCTTCTTGTGCCACCTGGGTGTTTACTGCCTTGCTTCTGCCAGAGCCTCTGTCATCACCAGGATGGTGGGCTCTTCCCTTGCATCTGGGACCCCCTGAGTCACAGGCTCTGCTGCTGTGGAGGGAGGGGGGTGATGCAGAGGGAGAAGCCAGGGTTGTGCAGGTGCCTCTACCTTGTCCATTGTTGTTGGGTTCATGAATTCTGCCACTGTGAATGGAGGGAGGCGGGGGCTGGGATCACGGGTGCCTCAGCAGCTGGAGGGATGGGGTCCCAGGCCTCACCGTTGCTGCTGCCCAGTTAGCAGTGGCTGTGGGCACTGGTGTGGTTGGGTGACTGGAGTCATGTGTGCTGCCTTTCTTGCTGTCACTGGGTCCTCTGAAGCTGTGGGCTCTGCTGCCTGGTCAGAGGGCTAGATTGCAGGAACCATGGCTGCTGTTCCCTCCTCTGTGTGTTACAGCCCACCCACCTTTAGACTTGCAAATGTGTGAAATTCTTCGGTGACCTGTTATGTTGGGCAGAGGCACCTTTGTTGAGTTGTGGCTTTTTTTTTTTACTGGCTGTAGATTGACGGGGAGAGACAAGGGTAGATTTTTCACTTTGCCATGTTTCTGATGTCACCCACATTCCTTTCTTCTAATGTGTGCATTTAATGCTATACATTTCCCTCTTGTCCCTGCTTTAGCTGTGTCCCATGATTTTCATATGTTTTACATTCATTCAGTGTTATTTTTCTATTTTTTTGAAACTTCCTCTTTAACTTAAGGATTATTAAAAGTGTGTTGCTTAGTTTTCAAGCACGTGGAAATTTTTCTGTATCTTTGTTTCTAGTTTGATTCCACTGTGGTCCGTGGATGCACTCTATACTATTTTGTTACCTTGATTGTGGCGATTGTCTCATTGGTGTTTATATATGTCAAAACTTCATCTAATATCATACTTTAAATATGTGCAGTTTAATACATGTCAATTATATTTCAATAAAGATGTCAAAAATATCAGAAAATAAGAGACTTAGATAAAATTTCTAGAGATGAAAGCTACAATGTCTGAGATGGAAAATATACTAAATGGGATTTATGGTCAATTAGACACTGAAGAAGAAAAGTTTAACGAACTTTAAGATATAGCTAGAGACACTATGCAAAATGAAACAGAGAGAAGAGACCCCTCCCCCCTGCCAAAATGAAGAGTATCAGTGAGCTGTAGGAAAAGATTAAGTTTAATGTAAGTGTAATTTGAGTCCCTGAAAGAGGAGAGAGAGGAGAGAGAGTGGATACAAAAAAACTATTTGAAGAAATATTGGTATAAAATTTTCCAAATTTTCCAAAATCACAAACATAAAGAAAATGACACCAAGGCACATCATTATCTAATTGCTTAAAACCAGTGATAGAGAGAAAATCTTAAAGGCATAAATAGAAAAAGAAGACATTTTGTGCAGAAAAGACTTAACGTTGCAGGCCTAAGACTACTATCCTTAGGAAATTTGGCCCTTGGCTGGTGTCTATGAAGTTGGATTTTGGCTTGGGGGGTTTCCACCCTTTCCTAACTGGTAGGATTTGTGCACTGTGCCTGCCATTTGTGCAAACAATGTGATTTATGATGAACACCAGCTTTCTCTTTGGAAGTCTGGCATTTTAGTACATGCTAGGCAGAGTTGGCATGACCAACCCCCCAATATAAGCTTTGAGTATCCAATGGGCTTCTCTGGGTAGGAGTATCACACATGTTCCTTCATTTTTACTGCAGGGGAAGAGTGCGCTGTGTGACTGCTTATGGGAGAGAGAGCATAAGGAAGTCTGTACATGGGTTCCTCCAGGCTGTTCCTGTGTCTTTTCCCCTTATGTATACTCACTATGTACCCCTACTGTGTACCCTTACTGTATTGTATCCTTATATGTTGCTATAATTAATCTTAGCCATGAGTACAGCTATATGGTGAATCCTATGAGTCCTTCTAACAGATTTCTGAATATGTGGGTGATCTTTGAGACCCCACACATATTACACAAAAAGGAGCACAGATAAGGATGACATCAGATTTCTTGTTCGAAACCGTGTAAACCAGAAGACAGTGGAGCACCATCTGTAATGTCCTGAAAAAGAAGTCAACCTAGGATTCTATACCCAGCAAAAGTATCTTTCAAATGAAGCTATAACTGATATAAAAATGTAAAAAAGAAATAATTTCAGAAGCTAAAAATTTCATTACCAGCAGACTTTCACAAGAATGTTAAAGGAATTCCTTTAGATGGAAGGAATATGATCCCAGATGGAAATCTGGATCTGCATAAAGGAATAAACAGCACTGGGAGTGGTAACTATGTGTGTAAATGTGAAAGCTTTTTTTCTTTGAAATCTCTTTAAGTGAAAATTGGCTTTTCAAAGCAAAAAAAGTCACAACAAATTGTGGGTTTTAAAAAACATGTAAGGGCTTCCCTGGTGGCGCAGTGGTTTGAGAGTCCGCCTGCCGATGCAGGGGACACGGGTTCGTGCCCCGGTCCGGGAAGATCCCACATGCCGCGGAGCGGCTGGGCCCGTGAGCCATGGCCGCTGAGCCTGCGCGTCCGGAGCCTGTGCTCCACAACGGGAGAGGCCACAACAGTGAGAGGCCCACGTACCGCAAAAAAAAAAAAAAAAAAAAAAAAAAAAAAAAAAGCCAAAAAACATGTAAAATAAGATGAATGACAACAACATCACAAAGGTCAAGAGTGGTAAAAAAGGAAGTAAAGTGTTGAAAGATCCTTGTAATATATATGAAGTGGTAAATATCACTTGAAGACAGACTGAGATAAGTTAAAGATGTATAGTGTAAATCTTGAAGCAATCACAGAAACACTCAAAAGAGTTATAGCTCATAAGCCAAAGAAAGAGATAGAAGGAAATCATAAAAAAAGAAGGGAGAAACAGAAAACAAGTAGCAAGATGGTAGGTTGAAACCAACCATATCAATAATTGCATTAAATGGAAATGGCCTAAACAATACAAAAATAAAAGAAATTGACAGGTTGGGGAAAAAAACCTCCCAACTATATGCTGCTTATAAGAAACCCACCTTAAATACAAAGCACAAATAAAAGTAAAATATGGAAAAAAATATGGTGCTATAGACTGAAAGTCCCCCTCCCCCCAAATTCATATGTTGAAATCTAATCCCCAATGTGATGGTGTTTGGAGGTAGGACCTTTGTGAGTTAATAGGGTCATGAGGATGTAGCCTTCACAAATGGGATTAGTGCCCTTGTAAAAAGAGATGTAGGAGAGCTTTCTTCCTCTCTCTTGTTCTGCTCTCTGCCACTTGAGGATATATTGAGGAAAAGACCATCTGCAAACCAGAAAGTGGGTTCTCACCCGACACTGGATCTGCCAGCAGCTTGATCTTGGACTTCCAGCCTCCACAACTATGAGAAATAAATGTTTGTTGCTTCAGCCACCCAGTCTGTGGTATTTTGTTACAGCAGCCTAAGACATTCTAAAGAAAGCTGGAGTAACTTTTTATATTAGACAAAGTAGGTTTCAGAGTAAAGAATATTACCAGAGAGAAAGGGGGGGTTTATTCACAATGATAAGTAGGTCAATTTATTAAGAGGACATAACAATCTTAAATGTTTATGGTCCAATAACAGAGCTTCAAAATACATGAAGCAAAAGCTGATAGAACTGTAAGGAGAAATAGACAAGTACACAATTATATCAGAGATTTCGACAACCGTCTCTCAATAACCAATAGAATAAGTAAACAGAAAATCAGGAATGCCACTAAAGACTTGAGCAGCATGTTAATTGGCCTAATTGACATTAACAGAACATTCCACCCAACAACAATACAGGCTTTGTAAGGACACATTGAACATTCACCAAGATAGATAGACTGTACAGTGAGCCCTAAAGAAAGTCTTAATAAACTTAAAAAGGATTCAAGTCATCTAAAATATGTTCTCTAACAACAATGGAATTAAATTAGAAATTAATAACATAAAGATACTTGGAAAATTCTCAGATATCTGGAGATGAAATAATATACTTCTAAATCGTGCATAGGTCCAAAAATAAAAGGGAAATTAGAAAGTATTTTGAACTGAATTAGAATGAAAATAAAACATATCCAAATTTGTGAGATGCAGCTAAAGTAGTGCTTAGGGGAAAATTTATAGCACTAAAATACATCTATCAGCAAAAGACAGGTCTCAAAGTTTTAAATCAAGGACATCAACTTTCACCTTAAGAAACGAGGGGAAAAAAAAGAGCAAATGAAACTCAAAATAAGCAGAAGAGAGGAAGTAATAAAAGGAAGGGCAGAAATCAGTAAAGTGGAAAGCAGAAGAACAATAGAGAAAAGAAATGAGACTGAAAAATGGATTCTAGGCTGGGGAAGAGAAAATACAAATGAGCCTGGAGCAGTCCATAGTATCAGAAAGTAAGGAGAGTTCTTAACAAAAGGGGGCGAGGGTATGTCAAAGGGACAGATGAATCAACCTGAAAGCACTCCCAATGGTCAAAGCTGGAGCAATTCAAGCAACAAACTAAATGATATATTGGATCATAACACAGATTCTAAAATAAATGTACATGAGTCTGTAATGATATAAATAAATGAATAAATAAATAAATAAATAAGGGAGAAGAGACAAATATGCGTTGTAGAAGAATCCCAGATAGTATATGCAGACACCCCGGCCCCCACCAGGAGGTTGAGCTTAATTCCCACCTCTCCATTTGAGAGTTGGCTAGACTTAGTGACTCAATTCCAAAGAGTAAATTATGGAAAGAGAAGATAGTAAGTGTTGATGTAGAATCCTGACAAATGCTACCTTAACCAAATGATACTAGTCACCTCTGATATGCCAGATGAGAAGGACACTTCACCTTGAGGTATTCTTCCCCTAAATCCATTACTCCAGCCAAATCACGAGGAAATACATCAGACATACCCAAATTGAGGGAACTTCTCCAAAATACCTGACCAGTACTCCTCAAGACTGTCAAGGTCATGAAAAACCAGGGAAGGCTGAAAAATAGTCACAGACCAGAAGACACTAACACAACAAAACACAAAGTGGTATTCCATAATGGATCCTGGAACAGAAAAAGGACATTAATAGAAAACCTGGAAAATCCAAAGTCTAGAGTTTTGTTAATAGTAATGTATCAGTGTTGGTTTCTTAGATTTGACAAATATACAACAGTAACGTGAGATAGTAATATAAAGGGAACCTGAAACTGGGTGGGTGGGGGGTGTATGAGAACTTTCTGGACTATCTTTGCAAGTTTTCTGTAAGTCTAAAATTACTCCAATTATTTTATTTTCAAAAGGTCATCCTTTGAGAAGATCAGTAAAATGGATAAATCTCTAGCTGGACTGATCAGGGAGAAAAAAGAAGAGAAGGCATCAGAAACCAAGCTGCAAAATGCACACACAGAAAATTTTGTCTTTGCTATCCATCTGTGTTGACACATATACATCCAGGTAATTTATTTTCATAGCTGTATAGTATTCTATGGTGGCAGTGTACCAAATTTTATTTATTCATTTTCATCACTAAGGGCATTTATTTATTAATTTATTTTTGGCTGCATTGTGTGGCTTGTGGGATCTTCTTTCCCCGACCAGGGATTGAACCTGGGCCACCTGGCAGTGGAAGTGCGGGGAAGGCAGTGGACCACCAGAGAAGTCCCACCATTTATTTATTTATTTATTTATTTATTTAATTATTTATTTATTTTTGGTTGCATTGGGTCTTCGTTGCTGCGTGTGGGCTCCCTCTAGTTGTGGCGATTGGGGGCTACTCTTGGTTGTGGTGCGTGGGCTTCTCATCGCGGTGGCTCCTCTTGTTGCGGAGCACGGGCTTTAGGCGTGCAGGCTTCCGTAGTTGTGGCATGCGGGCTCAGTAGTTGTCCTTAATGGATACAATTTAAATGGCCCTAGGGACTTCCCTGGTGGCGCAGTGGTTAAGAATCTGCCTGCCGATGCAGGGGACACGGGTTCGAGCCCTGGTCCAGGAAGATTCCACATGCTGCAGAGCAGCTAAGCCTGTGCTCCACAACTGCTGAGCCTGTGCTCTAGAGCCCGCGAGCCACAACTCCTGAAGCCCGCGTGCCTAAAGCCCGTGCTCCGCAACAAGAGAAGCCACCGCAATGAGAAGCCCGTGCACCACAACGAAGAGTAGCCCCTGCTTTCCACAACTAGAGAAAAGGCCATGCGCAGCAAGGAAGACCCAGTGCAGCCAAAATAAATAAATAAATAAAATAAATAAATTGTATCCATTAAAAAAATTATTATAAACAGTAGCACAGCAATCGTGTTCAAGTGCCCTGTGCAATTGTGTGAGAGTTTCCTAGAGATATCTCCTAGGAGTGGAAATGCTGTATCCTAGTGCATATAATTACCTTTACCGGATATTGCCAGGTTGCTTTCCAAAGCGGTTGAATGGACTTCTGTATTTTTCCTACCCTTGGCTTCCTGGGTTCTGTTCTGTCTCTGATTTGGGGGCTTCCATCTCTCTCCCTCCTCTCTATGCCTTCTGCCTATGAGATGATTAATTAAGGTTGATCCTTCATGATGGAAACAGTGCTACCTCTTTCACCCAGAACTCCTGAAATGCATTAATAACCTTTTGAATTTTACTCTTTCAAAATATTCTCAAAGCTGTGATCTCCTGGTCAAGTCCAGTGTAAGAGAAATTAACCTGGTGTACATATCTGGCAATTTTCTGTGCTACCCAACAAACTGAAGGACACAGTCACAGATACCAAGTCATTTGCTGGGTCATTCAAGATACACATTTTCTTCTCATAAGTACTCCTTTTGGTACCTGGCTGGTCTTACCCTGTTGGTTTTTCAGATGTGAAGAGTGACATATCCCAGATCGCGTAGTAATTTGATGGCATTACTGAGATGAAAACTCACTTTTTCTTGACCCCCAGACAAGTCATTCCCCACCCTGTCCTTGTGTCTGAAGGCTGGTAATTCTGGTTCAATGTCCAGGGACTCAGGAAGTGTATCCCTAAAGTTCGCCACTTCATGGACCCAGCAGAGTTGCTCAAATGTCAACTGCTCTGAGCCCTCAATTTATTTAGAGGGGGCCCAGTTTTCCCTTGGGTCTCCTAAATGCCCAGAGGTCTTTTCACATTCCCATGATTTGGCTTTCATCTGCCCCTTCCGGTCCCCAACAGCCCTCCCTGACCTCCAGCAGGACTGCCCACTCCCTGTGACCCCAGCTTTGCTTTCCTCCTTCTCTCTGTGTTATGCTCAGTCAGGGGAGTCACATGGGTCCCCAAAGGTCACAGCAGCTCTTCAGTGATGAGCTCCCAGAGGATGATGGCAGCCATGTCTTGTCCCCATGGCACATCCACCGCGCCAGATGGCTGGACCATCACCTCTCCCTGAGGACAGAATCTCAGTGCTGGGTCCAGGTCACTGGTGCATAACTGTGGCCCTCAATTCCCAGTTCCCCATCCCAGGGCACACTTCCTTCCTGTGTCTTCCTTTCCAGCAGTCAAGCTCCAGTTGGGGCTACTGTGGCCCATAAGAAATATTTTAATGACTTTAAACTATAGAGGGAAGGGATCAGAGTCCTCTTCCCTCTTCTTCCTGCAGGCTCTTCTTGTATGTAAAACTGTGGCTATGCAAATGGGAGGGATGACATCCCATTACTTTCCAGTCCTTGCTAAATCCTAGGCCCTTGCTGAGGACTGTCTTCTTGTGACATTAAAAATATACTTTATTCCCACTCGCCCCCAAACCTACTCTTCTCCCAATCTTTCTTACTGGCCAAATCTGGGGCCATTCGAGCATGAAAATAAACAATGGTAGTAAATTACAACCCCTGAATAAAGGAAGAATCATTGAGTCCACTGATAAATGTAAGTAAGTAAATAAAAAATGGGCTAGAAGAGAAAGTGCTTCCTTATGAAGAAAAGCCAATAAACAGAAAAAAAAATGATGGCATTAGACAATCACCATTTGGCAGCTGTCACAGTTATAATTGACTCAGATGGCAGTGGGCAAAGGATGCTGATATAGTGGGTAAAGTTGAGGAGTAATAGAATATTACATAGTCTTAAATTAGCTCTCTACAAGGTACTTATTAATTGCAAAGGAAAAACCAGCAACATTACTGGAGCAAACTGGCACATGCCGCTTTAGCCAGGCCTCAAAGTTAACATCACCAGCAGGGGGACAAATTAACACCATGTGCTTCCTGATACGAGGCACTGGGAGGAAAACATCACTCTCGTGTTATTTTTACAAAAAGTGCATAACCGAAAGCTAATTATGAGGAAACATCAGACAAACCCAAAATGAAAGATGTTCTACAATATTACTAGCCTGTCCTCTTAAAAATGTCAATATCAGGGAAATCTCTGTACCTCCCCCTCAATTTTGTTCTAAGCCTAAAACAGCTCTAAAAAAAAAGTCTTTTTTAAAAAAAATTTAATTTAATTTATTTATTTTTGGCTGTGTTGGGTCTTCGTTGCTGAGCTGGGCTTCCTCTAGTTGCAGTGAGCAGGGGCTACTCTTTGTTGCGGTGCGCAGTTTTCTTATTGCCGTGGCTTCTCTTGTTGCGGAGCACAGGCTCTAGGTGCATGGGCTTCAGTAGTTGCAGCACGCAGGCTCAGTAGTTGTGGCTCGCGGGCTCTAGAGCGCTGGGTCAGGGGTTCTGGTACACGGGCTTAGCTGCTCTGCGGCATGCGGCATCTTCCCGGACCAGGGCTCAAACCCGTGTCCCCTGCATTGGCAGGCGGATTCTTAACCACTGCGTCACCAGGGAAGTCCCCACACCGACTTTTTAAAAGACTTTTTTGGGAGGGACTTCCCTGGTGGCACAGTGGTTAAGAATCCGCCTGCCAATGCAGGGGACACGGGTTTGAGCCCTGGTCCGGGAAGATCCCGCATGTCGCAGAGCAGCTAAGCCTGTGTGCCCTGGAGCCCAGGTGCTGCAGCTACTGAGCCTGCTTGCTGCAACTACCGAAGCCTGTGCACCGCAACTACTGAAGCCTGCGTGCCTAGAGGCCGTGCTCCGCAACAAGAGAAGCCACCGCAATGAGAAGCCCGCGCACCACAAAGAAGAGTAGCCCCCGCTCGCTGCAACTAGAGAAAGCCCGTGTGCAGCCACGAAGACCCAACGCAGCCAAAAGAAAATACTCCCCCCACCAAAAAAAAAGTCAGTGTGGTGAAGCATGTACACACATGCATGCACAAGGGCACAAGATTGAGGAACTGGCCCATATTCACGAGGACTAAAAAGATAAAACAATTGAATGTCATACATGATCCTGGATTTTCTTTTGTGTAGATGACACGATTGGGATAATTGGTGAAATGGAAATAAGGTTCGTGGAGTAGATAATAGTATTGCGTTTATGTTAATTGCCTGATTTTGATAATTGAACTGTGATTCTATAGGAGCCTGTCCTCGTTTGTTTTGGAAATACGCACTGAAGATTTAGGAGCAAAGGAGCCTCACGTCTGCCGTTTACTCCAGATGCTTCAGAAGACAATGCCTATATACTCACATCTATCAAGAGAGGATGCAGCACACGTGGTACAGGTGCATGCATGGGGAATTTGGGTGGAGGGAACATGAGAATTCTTTGCGCTATTCTTGCAACTTTTTTTTCTAAATCTGAAATTATGTCAAAATATACTTAGAATGAAAAGGCAGTGCTCACTTAGGTTCAACCATCTCACACCCTGTCCAATCACTCATTCACACAGTGGCTTTTTCTAAAGCCTACGATTGCCTGTAAGACATGGAAATGCTGGGGGTGCTCCGGAGATGAATAAACTCCCACCCGACTCTCCTGGGGGCTGCAGAGTGGTGCAAGAGGTAGACACACACCCCCTTTCCATCCTGCTCAGTGTAACTGGGGCCCTGCATGGTCCTTCTTGGGGGCATAGTAAAGGTGATTTCTTCAGAAGAGTTGATTCAGAAGCAGAAACATAGGTCGATGTCAATACATTTTCCTTAAAAAATAACGTACACATCAAACTGACCTTTGTATAAAGCGCTTACATGTCAGTCATCTTATTTAATCCTTAGAACCACCCTCCAAAGTAGACAGTTAATTTAATCGTATACAGATACATCTTATTTATGGGAAAGGGAACTGAAGTTCAGAAGGGTAAAGTTACTTGCCTCAAATCCAACTACAGGTAACTGTACATGCTGATCTCTGAACCTCTAATAATAATGACACAACTCTGGGGTTGGAAGGTGAGGCTGATGAGAAACTTTGGGGAAGCCGACGGCCAAATTGGCCTGCCTGGCTTTGTGCTGTGCGGGGCAGCTGTGTCCGAGCTTTGGGGCTCTCTGAGGCTTTCCTCCGAGTTTCCACTAGAGGGCACTGCTGGCCCAGTTTAGAAGTACACTTTCCCTACAACTCAAGTGTGGTCAGAGCGGGAATTGCTGTAAAAGCCAAAAAAGCTCAAGCTTCAGGGTCTCTCACTTGCACAGACCCCTTCTACTTTTGTACCCAATTTTGCATTTATCATTTTGAATTATTTTTCCACAAGAGACGTCTCCGAATAAGCTTCGGACCCCCCCCAAATCTGTATGGACCCCGGCTCACACAAATACTTTGAGAACTAAGGGCTGGGAGCTTTGAGACACTGACACATGTGAGCAGCAGAGAGTAACTTTCCGCGGGACGTGGCTGTCCCCTCTTTTGGACTGTGGACCCCCAGTCAGCCGGACTCTGCCCTTTTTGACCTTGATTCCTGGTCTGTAGCACACAGTAAGCTGTCTACACATGTCTGTTGAGTGAAGAAATGAGGTGCAAACATCGGCCAGTGTCACTGCTTTTATCTTTTCCTCTTTCTTCTCTTTTGTCTCAGTTGCTCAATTTCCAAGGTGGGGGGAGGTTGTGTAGAATTCATCTGCGGCCCGTCCCGGCCAGAGATTTTCTCTAGATTCTCTCCCTATCCTCTCTCCTTTTTTCTCCTCTGCTGCCTCTCATCTGACTTTTAATTTCTCTGTTTCTGCCCCCTCCCACCTGCCCCCAGCCTGTGCCTTAACATGGCCAGAGCCCCCTTGGTTCTGCTAACACCCTTGGGGGAGGTCTGGAGTCCTCAGCAGGGTGTGGTTTTCTGGGTTTCTGTGTCTGAGGAACCAAGGATGATGCTGGGTGGGTAGTGTGGGCAGGGGATGGGGAGAGGGTCAGCCACCCTTTTCTCAGCACCCACTCAAGCACTAGGAAAGTCTTTGCTCCCTTCCTGCCTGGCCCCCCTCTGCTGCCCCCATTAGCTTCACTTTTCCTCCCACTCTGCCATCCCGGTTTCCAGAGCCACGTCAGCCAAGGAAGAGCCAAGGGCTTACATAACAGCCCTCTGGTCACTTCTTGGACACCATTTCTGATTTTCCTTCCATTGCTCTGATGGTTCTTTTGCAGTCTCCTTCCTGAGCTTGCCCCCTCAATTTTGGGGTTTTGCAGGGTTGCATGCTCCTTTTTCTGCCCTCCTTGCTCTGCATATTCTCCCTCGGTAGGCTCATCCACTCCCCAGGTGTCTATTGTGTGATACCCCGATGACTCACAAACTCTGCAGCCAAGCACGTCCTCTGAACGCCAGACCCATCTCTGCCATGATATTTCCATTGGCACTTCCAACTCAGGTGTCCAAGGTTTTTATCAGCTTTATTGAGATGTAATTTGTATATAATGTGATTGACCATTTCAAGCGGCCATCTGTCAGTTTTGACAAAGGCACACAAGAGCATAAGCTCTACCATGCTCACGATATAGAACATTTCTGTCACCCCCCCCCCCAATTTCCTCATGGCCCCCTTGCCTCCCCCATCTCTGGCCCCTGGCAACTACTGATCTGCTTCCTGTCCCTGTATTTTGTCTTTTCTGGAATTTCACAGAAATGGCTCCCCACAGAATGTGGTCTTTAGTGCCTGGCTCCTTTCACGTATGGTAATGTCTTTGAGATTCACCCATGTTCTGTCTTGCAGCAGTAGTTTGTTCCTTTTTATGACTGAGTAGTATTCTGTAGTATGGATATACCGTGATTTGTTTATCCACCTACCAGTCAATGAACGAGGCATCTAGAATTAACCTAAAAGTCAGGCAGAGCTGCCTGGGTTTGAATTTAGACTCCGCTACATATCAGCTGTACGATTCTCAGCAAACTGTGTGGCTTTTATGAGCTTCACGTTTCTCAGATGTACAATCAGGACAGTAATGCCTTCCTCGTAAGGTTGCTGAGCGGATTCACCGAGCTCACCGATGCCAAACACGGGGCTGTGTGTCTGGTACTCAGTGGCATCTCCATATGGATGTATTGGACCTTCTTGACCACGTGGGGGCGCAATACACACAACCGTCTCCCTCTCGTACTGCTGCAGGCGGATCCCACAGCTCTCTGGTTATTTGCAGCTGAGAGCTTCAAATCCACATTCTAGTTCGTGCCCTCTTCCCTCCCTCCAGCACACACTTGACCCGGGGCACCAGGGACCCGCACGGGGCGGGGGATGGGAAGGTTGAGAGCCAAGGGGCCCCCGTGTGGGTTTCTCCGAGGGCCCTGTGGAGACCTCTCCATGGTCCTGCCCTCTGGCCATCCTCACCACCGCCCCCAAGCCGTTGCTGACGGTGGAGCTCACAGCTTCTTCCTCCATCCTCTCTCTCCAATTCTTTTCTTCCCCGTTGAGTTAGAGGGAAAGTTGGAAAGCCTGCGACATTAACACAGTCTCAGCCTCCTTCCTTTCAGGCCACCTGGAGCAGGTGCTGGGGTGCCCCCCCCAAAGTGCTCACTCGCTGACTTCTGGGGCAGCCCCTGCATCTCTTTGCCCCAGAGCTTTCTACGGGGGCCTTGGTAGGAGTGGCAGACAGACGTGCAGGGAATCAACAGCCCAGCAGCAGCCCCCAGCTGATGGCTAATGAGTGTTGGTGAATTAAACCCCCTTGTTCCCTTGTCCCTTGATGGGGGATAGCTCTGGGGCTCCTGCTCTTCCCTGACCCCAGCGCTCCCCAGCGGGATTCATCTCTGTTGTTCAAGGGGTCCCTTGCTCAATAACCAATCCCTTTTCGCTGCCCTCATTTCCCCTCCTCTTCCTCACTGCCCTCCTGGTGTTTCCTGGGATCATCTCTCAAGTGAACCACTTGTCCTTCAACCCTTGTGTCAAGGTCTCCTTCTGGGGGAACGTAAATGGAGACTGAGCCCTAATCTTTGTAAGTGGTTTTCTTGAGGTTGGCTGGGGGAGGGGAGGGGTATGTGGCAGGAAAGGAAAAGTTGCAGCCCTCTCCCCCTAGTTCAAGGCTCTCTTCTCTTATGCATCCCCTTAAATGTAGATATTAGCTCTTCTGCTAATAGAGGCTGGAGGCACTCTGGGAGGAAGGTTGACCGGGGGGCAGAGGTGCTTCTGTCTTCTCTCAGCTCCTCCTCCGTGGCTGGGTCACAGCTCTGTTCAGACATGAGAGTATTTGGTGCCCATTGTCCTAAGTTTGGGGGTTTATGTACAACTTTGGGACAATAGGAGAAAAGACTCATTCATCAGCACAACACACAGTACTTAGGTACAGTACTTAGGTATTAGTTTGCTCGGGCTGCCACCAAAATACCACAGACTGGCTGGCTTAAGGAACAGATATTTATTTCGCGGTATTCTGGAGGCTGGGAGTCCAAGGTCAAGGTGCTGGCCGATTGGGTTCCCGGTGAGAACCCTCTCTCTGGCTGGCAGCCTTCTCGTTGTGTCCTCACGTGGTAGGGGGACAGCGCTGGTGTCCCTTCCTCTTCTTATAAGCTCACTAGTCCCATCATGAGGGTGCTACCCTCATGACCTCATGTAAACTTAATTACCTCCCAAAGGCCCCAGCTCCAAATGCCATCACATTAGGGTTCAACGTATGAATTTTAGGGGGACACAATTCAGTTCTTAGCAACTTGTTCAAATGATGAGGATTTACTTCTGTCCACTAAAATCTGTTTCTACTCCTCTATTCCTTGTCTAGGGCAAGACACTCACTCTTTTCATCCTTGATTCCGTCCTCTCATGTCCAATCAGGTGTCAGGTCTTATCAGTTATGTCTCCGAAGCATCACCCACATTCCCTCTTCTGTCCCTCTACAGCTTCTCTAGGTCAAGCCCTCATCATTCAGATCAGCTAGGACTGAGTACCAAGAAACTCTGCTGTAGTGGCTTAAAAAGGTAATGGGTGTATCGATCATATGCAAAAAGAAGTTTGGGGCAGGCAGTTCAGGATCGGAACGGAAGCCCAAGGATGTCGTCAGAGACCCTGGCTCCTCCTACTTTTTCTCTTCCACCATCCTCAGCGTTGGCATTGGTTCTCACGGTCACAAGATAGCCGCTGCTTCTCTGAGCATCACTTCCACATTCTAGGCCATCACTCCTTTTAATTGAGAGCCTTCCTCTTTTTATTTGGGAAGGGGACCCTTCTCTAGAGCCTTCCATCTACGTCTCAAGAACCATGTCACATGACTCCCACGGGTCTCAGGGGAATCTGGGGAGGTGAGTATTTCACTTTCCAGGCTCTATAGGAGAGGGAGGCAGGGGAAAGGGGAATGCAAATGGCTTTAGGTAGCCAATCCTGGCATCTGCTACATCATCCCTCATCCCAGCAGCCTCCTAACTGATCTTTCTGTCTCTGTTCTCACCAGAGTGTTCCCATTGACAACGTGTCTGTCTTAGGGTCATAAGAAACCATTATATGCAACAAATCAATTATGGTACAGATGGTAATAATAAGACCCATGGCAAATGTCTATTATATGTGTACTGGTGTGTCGAACTTTCAGGACTTGTGAGGTGTAATTCTAAAAGTCACTTTATTCTTGTCTCTCCCTGTCCCTCTAACCCTGGCTTTAGAAGAGTTGTCCCTTCCCTGGTGCTGGAGGAAAATTCTGGTGTCCTCGTGGCTCCGCAGGTCAGCTGAGGCAAGAGAAACCCCTGTGGTCACTTTAAGATACAAAACAGAACCTTTGTTCGGAAATTGGAATGTACAGTCCAATCTTTCGTCAGCACTTCAGTGCGTTTCCAAGGTAAGATGCCTCCCTCTCCCATCCAGCTGAGCCGACTGCAGATAGGGCTCTGGCTTTGGGAAGGGGATGGTCCTTCTCTCTTTCCCACTGAGAGCTGCTATTTCTGGCTCCTCTGGGGTTGTGGAGCATGGGGTAGGACGATGTGGAGGGTAGGAGGAAAAGGGGTCAGGAAAGTTCTTATTTGCCTGGTAGTGTCATCACATGCCTCCCAGATCTTTGGAGTGGTCGGTGGAGCTGACCTGCTCTTTTAGGCGCCAGATGGATTTTCTGGGGACCCCACTGCTGCCCTCAACTCCCATTCAATTCCCCTGGAAACTTCTGCCTCATCAGCTCCTGGATTTCCCACAATCCACTCCCACAGACTCTTGCACTTGTTAGAATCCTCCTGACTTGCAAACCCTGGGTCCTTTCCCAGAGGCAGATCCTGAGACCATCCTTTGTGTCCACGTGGTTGATTAAGGAGATGCTCCCTGGAGAAACCTGTAAGCAAGTTGGGAAAGGAGGACAGGGAAGGGGAAGAAGCCTAGCAGCCGCGCGACCTCAGGCGAAGTCCCAGCATCGGTCTGGTTCCATGGGAAGCTCTGGAGTGGATATTAAACCTCAGAACACTTCCCCACTCGGAGCTTTGGGCTCTGGGCTTTCGTACTGTGACACCAGACAGTCACTGGCTGAGAGCTGTCTTGGGGGTGGGGGGACGGGGTTGGAGATTGGGGGTGGGAGGTGGACTGCGGAGTTGCAAAGTCACTCCAGTAGCCCAAGGGCAGACTTGCAAAGAGAGTTTACAGGTGTAGCCTTGAGAATCAAAGCACCTAGAAGCTGGGTGATGGGCACACAGGACAGGTAAGAGCCATCTAAGGGAATATGAGCAGGGCACCAGCAATGTCCCCAATACCATCCCTACTAGGCTGGTTTTATTTTATTTCCCAAGCTGGTTTTTCCATCCCTCAGCCCCCTTGTTTATCCTCGTAGCTGAAATCTTCTTGGCATTTCACCTCCCAAACTCCCTTCCTAGAGGCTGAACCCCGTTGCAGGAGGAAAAGCATGTTGCGAGCATCTCTCTGCCTGAGGCCACCCCCCACCCCTTCCCTTCTGCCGACATCCCTCACAACTCATCACCATCCGTGTAAACTTGGACATACACTTTGTGTATTTCCTTAATGTTGTCAGCTGCCCATAGAGCATCTAGAATATTTTCGCCCATTTTGGAGTGCTGGTGACTCAACTTATAGCAATTTATTCCACAAAAGCGGACAATAACTCAACTGGCGAGAGGGGGAAAAATAACCCTACCAACCCACCACGGTCTCTCCGCGCTGGAAATCCAAATGGTAATGCATGGAATAGATTACTGCAAGTAATAGGCTTGGTTGGCAGACGTGCGAGCTGAGTTAAATGCCTTTTAAGTAAATCTCAGCGTGAGTTATCTGTTCACTCAGACGTGTGTGCATGGAGACAGAGGGAGGCCGTGTGGACAGACGGCACACGCTGTAACTTTCATTATCCCACACTGAGGTTCTTTGTTAATAACCACAGTCAAAGGCACTGCAGATTTTCTGATCTCTGTGCCAGGTGGCTACCAGTGTGAGTTTGAGGCATTCATTCATTCATTTGTTCATTCGTTCCCCAAGCCGTTGTGAGGCCCAGGATGCACCAGGCGTTGTGCTGGGCATTGGAGGCCTAGAGATGCAGAGATGGGTCCACAAGGTCCCAGCCCCTGCCGAGCTCACAGTCTGGTGGGAGGAGACAAAGTGATGAACAGGGCAGGTGACCAGGTGTTCACGTGCTGTGAGACTGGGCAAGGTCTGGACCTTGCTCTGGAGAGGCACAAGCTCTGGAGTCAGACTGCCAGGGTTCGAATCTGGGCCCTGCCACTTACTTGGGCCAGGTGCTTACCCTCAGTTTCCTCATCTGCAAAGTGGATAGAAATAGTGCCTATTTGATAAAGTGGATAGAAATGGTGGAGGGGAGGTGTAAATGACACGTGCATGGCAGAGTGCCTGCTTACACTTAGTGCTTAATAAATGTTTTTTGCTGCCGTCGTGATTACTGACATCTGTACAGGGCCAGCGTTAAGGAGAGTTGGGAACGTTTTGTTGGAGAGGGTGATGCTTGTTCAGAGATTGGAGTGGTGCTGGCGCACCTAAGCCAGGAAAGGGACCTAAGTGCAGGGAAGTAGGATGAGCAAAGTTCAGAGCGAGGGGCAGGTGACAGGGGCACATGAAGAAGGTGCTGGTGTCTGTCTTAGTCTGCTCGGGCTGCCAGAGCAATGGACCACAGACTGGTGGCTTGAACAACGATTATTTTCACACAGGTCTGGAAGCTAGAAGTCAGTGATCAAGGTTCTGGCTGATTTGGTTTCTTAATGAGGGCTCTCTTGCTGGCTTGCCGATGGCTGCATTCTTGCTATATCCTCACATGGGCTTTTCTCTGTGCAGGTGGGGGGAGGGGAGAGAGAGAGAGAGACATAGAGAGAGAGAGGGAGAGGAAGGGAGGGAGGGAGAGAAAGAGAGAGAGAAAAAGAGAGAGGGAGAGATCCTTGGTGTCTCTTCCTCTTCTTATAAAGCACACTAGTCCTATAGGATTAAGGCCCCACCCTTATGACCTAATTTAACCTTAATTACCCCCCTAAAGGCCCCATCTCCAAATACAGTCACATTGGGGGTTAGGGCTTCAACATGTGAGTTTTGGAGAACACAAACATTCAGTCCATAACAGAGTCATTGGAAAACTGGATCTGAGAATCATGTTTCTCTATTTTTTTTTTTTTTTTTTTTTTTTTTTTGCGGTACGCGGGCCTCTCACTGCTGTGGCCTCTCCCGTTGCGGAGCGCAGGCCCCGGACGCGCAGGCTCAGCGGCCGTGGCTCACGGGCCCAGCCGCTCCGCGGCACGTGGGATCTTCCCGGACCGGGGCACGAACCCGTATCCCCCGCATCGGCAGGCGGACTCTCAACCACTGCGCCACCAGGGAAGCCCCATGTTTCTCTATTTACTAGCGGTGTGACCCTGGGATCTATAAAATTAGGCCAATTATAGCTAACTCTTGGGACTTTTGCATGAATTAATTCAAGTAATATTTTGTATTGAAGTGGAAGAAAATGTTGAAGGCTGTGGTTCCTTAGTGGAATGATGGAGCAGGAGATGGCTCCCAGCAGCATCTGGCTGCCAGAACAATGCAAGGGCAAGAGTATTTTCCGTGCCCACCAGTGGAGAGGTCATCCAATCCAGTGGCCCACTGACCCACTGGGAAGTCAGAGTGAATCTAACTTCTGTTGCAAATCCATCCGAGAGTTCCTCTCCTGCTGCTCTGGACAACCCATGCTGCATGAGCTACTGGGTCCTTTTGTATCACTAGGTGCTGGACCCGTCACTGCCTATTAAAACCACACACAACAAATCTTCTCATTGGTCCTTTCTCCACTCCTGCCTTCTTCCTTAGCTATGGCATGAAAAACACACAAAAAGGAAATTTGGACAATCTAACAAGACCAGACAACAAGTTGACTGTAGATCAGTGAACCTCAGGAATGACTTTTAAGTTTGCTGTATGTCGCGCTAATTCTATGGCGTTCTCATTTTGCATAAGACTGGCATCTCAAAGGTATCATTGCTCATTGACTAATGCTATGGTCTCTTATCATGTTAAAAACATCATCACTCATATAAATTGTAGGCCACTTTTTATCTGTTTTCAACAGGAATTTCATGCAAAGAATGATCAGTCCAGAATCCAAAATTAGTCAAACAGACAATTTAATTTTTTATTGCAATCCTCTTGAGAAAATGACAAAGAGAATTGGCATTAAAAGGCATGACAAAACTTCTTTTTTAAAAAAAATTAATTTATTTATTTTTGGCTGTGTTGGGTCTTCGTTGCTGTGCGAGGGCTTTCTCCAGTTGCGGCGAGGGGGGGCCGCTCTTCATCGCGGTGCGGGGGCCTCTCGCTGTCGCGGCCACTCCCGTTGCGGAGCACAGGCTCCAGACGTGCAGGCTCAGTAGTTGTGGCTCACGGGCTTAGTTGCTCCGCGGCATGTGGGATCTTCCCAGACCAGGGCACAAACCTGTGTCCCCTGCATTGGCAGGCAGATTCTTAACCACGGCTCCACCAGGGAAGCCCACAAAACTTCTTAATGCTCATTTCTCCTATTTCTTGTACTCTTCATATCTCTCACATACATAAAGCTCCCCTCACCCCAGTCACCCCAACCATAATGCTTTTGTCCCCTCCCACCCACTTCCATTACTATATATTTATTCAATTTTGTGTTCTCTCTTATGTGCCAAGTTCTGAATATAATGGCAAACCAGAGGCACGTGGTTCTTGCTTTCTCAAGTTTACATTTCCCCCCAGCTTTTCCCAGGTGTGTGTCCACCACTCTTATTGTCATCTCTCACCTGGATGACACCAGTGGCCTTAATTTCTGTCCCTCTTCCACCCTTGCCCTGTGGATCTGCTGCTCAGACTGCCTGTCTGGGTTCTTGTCCCTGAGGTTCTCGCTTCTTTCCCTCCCTCCCTTCGTTACCCCTCCCTCCCTCCCGCTATCTCCCTTTTTTTGAGATACGATTCAGTTTACATTCTTTGATAGAAGATATTTAGTATCTTCTCCAGTCTCCCTGGAAGATCCCTAGAAGGCACTATGTGAAATTTATAACTGGGAAAAGAGCATTAGGACAAGAAAAACAGCTCTGATATTTGGAAGGAACTGTAGAGATTATCTGGTCCAATGTCTGGGGGTCTAGGTTGAAAGGACCGCCTCTGCAATATTCTTGGAATCACCCAGACTTTGCCTTGGCTTATCCATCATGTCATTTCCAAGGGTAGTTACCTTTCTTTTATTTTTTAATTATTATTATTTTTTTTTGGTAATTTTTTTTAACATCTTTATTGGAGTATAACTGTTTTACAGTGGCGTGTTAGTTTCTGCTTTACAACAAAGTGAATCAGTTATACATATACATATGTTCCCATATCTCTTCCCTCTTGCGTCTCCCTCCCTCCCACCCTCCCTATCCCCCCCTCTAGGTGGTCACAAAGCGCCCAGCTGATCTCCCTGTGCTATGCGGCTGCTTCCCACTAGCTCTCTATTTTACATTTGGTAGTGTATATATGTCCATGCCACTTTCTATGCTGTTCTTGGGAGTAACCCAACACCTGGAACCATAGGTGCTTGGTAAGTAACTGTTCACTTTTGGGTAAATGGGGAACTTCTTCAGAAAATGGGGAACTTGCCTGAAGAAAGTTCTCGATATTGAGCCCAAATCTGCCTTCCTATCTCATGGCCCTGTTGTTCTGAGCACTACCTGCACAGAGTGGTAGCTGCCAACGAAGCTATCCTTTCCAAGATCAAGTCGAAGACAATTTCTGCAGCTCCTCTTTAAAAATTGTTTTTGGTGCCTGTTTCTGAGCCATATAAAGGAATTGTGCTTGGTGCTTTGTCTTAATATCAGTGTCCTGGAGTCTTGTCTATATTGGGATTTGCAACGATCCCGTATTTAGACCAAGGGAGACTCAGATGGTGAGGGAGGCATGGCTGGGTTGCAGAAATCACTTAGTGAGCTGACGCTCTTCCAGGACTCATCTCTACCCGATCAATAGATCGCAATTGGATGTATAGATTTTTTCATTCATTTATTTAGTCATTCGATCTCTCATTTATTTGTTCAACAAACATTTGTTTAGCACTTACTGTGTGCCAAGTCCTGTGTTAATCACTGGATACAGAGATGAATGAGAAATCTTATTTTCTCACAATGCCGTTAGCCTGGTGGGGAAATCGGCTATGAAGACAGATAATTCCAATACATTGTGATACATACTATAATAATCATTATCGTGCACAAGGCACAGTTGGAGCTCCAGAGAGGGAGGGTCCATTCTACATAGCAGATGGGGTCAGGGAAGTTCTCACTGAAGAAATGACACTTGAGCTGAATTTTGGAGGTAGACCAGATAGATAGATGGCATTGAGGAAGGTGTTGGAAGAAACCACCAGGGAAAGGTGCAGAAAATGCAAAAGCTTGTAGGGGGCATGAAGGATCGTGGTCTGTTTGGGGAACTAGGTTGTTTTCGGTTGGCAGGGTGAGAGCATATGTGTAGGAAAGCAGCAGGATGGAGAGGGAGGCAGGGACAGACCTTGGAGGACATCAGCTCAGAGCCACTTGTGTATTCTCAGCACAAGTTTGCTCAATCTTCTGTTTAATGTGGAGTTCTTAGCTTTATGGAGGTCATAAAAGGATAGCCAGATTTAAAATAATAATTATAGAAAACTTGAGCATACTCCAAAATTGAGATATAGTACAATGGCTTCTCATATAGTCATCAATAATTACCGTGTTTTTGTTACATTTGTTCTATCCATTGTCTTTTCCTTTTTCCCTGCTGAAATACTTGAAAGTAAACTTCAGACACTATGGCATTTCATCCCAACATACTTTATTATGTATTTCTAAAAAATGGTCAGTTTCAGGAATTCCCTGGTGGTCCAGAGGTTAGGACTCTCAGCTTTCACTGCCGGGGCAGGGTTCAATCCCTGGTTGGGGAAGTAAGATCCCGCAAGCCGCGCACCATGGCGATAAAAGGAAAAAAAAAAAGGTCATTTTCTTATATAGAATCACGGTGCTATTAGCACACCTGACAAAATTAACACTATTTTCTTCATATCGTCTAATATATAGTTTATATTCAAAATTTCCCAAGTGCCTTAAAAGTATTTTATAGGAGTTGGGTTGTTTCACTCAGGATCCAGGTGAGGTGGGAGGGGAAGATTTTAATCTGGATTCGATCAATGGATGTATCAGTAAGGATGGTGGACAGGCTGAAGGATGGCTCCAGTAATGCCCACCCCCTGGCAGTCCTGTCACGTCTAAATCCTTCTATGTGAGTGGGCAAGACCTGTGACTTTCTTCCACCCAGTGGACTATGGCAAAGGTGCAGACTTCTGTGACTGGATTAGGGAAGATGCTGACTTCTGTTATGTTTGCAGACTCTCTCTCTCTCCTGCTGGCTTTGATGAAGCCAGTGGCTACATTGTGAGCTGCCCTCTGGGGAAGCCCAGATGGCAGGGAACTGGGGGTGACTCCCAGCCGACAGCCAGCAGGGAGCCAAATCCCTTCACAACCAGAGTCCTTTCAGATGAGACCCCAGGCCCAGTAGACACCCTGCCTGCAGCCTCTTAAGGGGCCCTGAAGCATAAGACCCAACTGTGCTGTGCCCAGATTCCTGGCCTCCAGAAACTGAGATCATACATACGTGTTGTTTTCAATGGCTAAGTTTGTGGTAATTTTATACAGCAATAGGTAACTAATATAGATGTGTTTGGTTGCTAGTAATAGAAAACCCAACTACCAGTGGCTTAAAGCACAAGGAGATTGTTTCCCTAACAGGAAATTAGGTAGCTACAGGGCTGTTTCGGCAACGGAATGGTGTCATCAGGGACCCAGATCTTCCTATCTTTCTGCTCTGTCAAGTATTCTTGCGTGTTGGGTAATGTCTTTTATCACGAGGGCAGTTTGGTTGCCTCAGCTTTGAGGATCATGCCCTCACTGCAGTGACCAAACAGTAAGGGAGAGGATGTCTCTCTCTTAGTAGGTAGAAATAGCTTTCCCGGAAGCACCTGGTTGTCTCCTCTGAGTATCTTTTTTTCCAGAACCGGATCGAATGCCCATTCTCAGACCTAATACCTGGCAAAGGGAAATAAGATTGTACAACTAGTTTGGACCAATCAGTCATGGTTTATCTCCTGAGCTGGGCACTTTGTCACCTGAATGAAACGGACGTTTTATTAGCAAGGGAGAAGGGAGGAATGACGCCTAGGCAGGCGATGGTCAGTATCTACCGAAGCAATACTGCATGCCAACAGAGGGATGCGTGTGACCTTTTCCACACGTTGAACCTGCACATCAAGCCTCTTCCCTCAGCCTGGCAGGAGCGAGAAGGAACTTTCTCTCGCTCTGGCTGACAGCTGCAGCCAGCACTGTATTATCTCGTCATGGATCCGAGGATAACAGGCATCCAGTGATCAGGGCTGAGACCTTTTGGAACATGTTTTTTCTAACTCAAATGAAAAAAAGAATACACATGCATTATAAGACTGTGCGTCACAACGTAATGAGTCACTAGGTGGCAAAATCTGGTTCTGTCATTATCTGTGATGTACAATTGGGAAATAACCTCGTGACCTTCAGTTGCTTTATCTGCAGTGCCCATTTGATTTTTTTTCTTTCAACATTTCTCCTTCTAAAGCTGGGCTTTACTAAAGGGCTGTATGCAAAAATTTTTTTTTTTTTAACATCTTTATTGGAGTATAATTGCTTTACAATGGTGTGTTAGTTTCTGCTTTATAACAAAGTGAATCATTTATACGTATACATATGTTCCCATATCTGTTTCCTCTTGCGTCTCCCTCCCTCCCTCCCACCCTGCCTATCCCACCCCTCTAGGTGGTCACAAAGCACCAAGCTGATCTCCCTGTGCTATATGCAAATATTTTAACCAGGGGACTCCTAGGGACTTTAACTGGAGCCCATTGCCGAGGACTTGTATACACTACATTTGGAAAGGGAGGCCTGAAAACTCCCCTCCTGTTACCAGTCGTTCTCTCTCTCTCCCTTATTTCCAGGAAGGACAATTCTCTTGTTTTGAGGAGCACATCTGGTGTGTGGCTTCATGCCATGGCTCAATCCAGACAACGGTGACTGTCTCAGTAGGACGGGGGCAGGATGGACTTTTTTTTTTTTTTTTTTTTCCAAATTGAATGAAGTTTAACTGGGAATGGGTGGGAATGTCCATTTATTTATTGCAAACGAGCGTGCAAAACCTGACATATTGGAAGGAGTAGAAACTCCTCCAAAATTCTCCCCTGGGGAGGGGCACGGCTCAGGACCCAGCTGGCTGTCGTGTTTAACTAAAGCAGCTGATAAAAGCAGAAACCTAGTTCTTCTGGAAGCAGATTCCAGCTAAAGTGAAGGATGTAAGGACTGGCACAGCTGCAGGGCTGGGGGTGTGTCCGGGAGACCTGCATTTCTCAAATGCACAGTGGAATCATTTGGGAAGTTTATAGAAATCTGGAGGCCCAGACTGAACCCCCATGCCAATTACATTAGAATCTCTGGAAATCGGATCAGTAGCTTTTATAACTCCAAAGCTGATTCCAGTGTACAGCCAAGTTTGAGAACCAGTTATCGTTCTAGACCAGGGGTCCACAAACTTGTCTGGTAAAGGACCAGATAGTAAATATTTTTGGCTTTGCTGCCCATGTGTTCTCTATTGCAACCACTCAGCTCTGCCACCGTTGCAAAAACAGCCATAGCCAATGTGTAAATAAGTGAGTGAGGTGGTGTTCTAATAAAACTTTATTTACAAAAACAGGCAGTGGGCTGGGTTTGGCCCATGGGCCCTAGTTTGCTGATCCCTATTCTAGACCCTGCAATGCAGGTTGGGCTGCAAGCATCACCTGGGATCTTGTTGGAAATACAGACTCCCGGGCCCCATTCCAGACCTACTGGATCTGCATCTACATTTAAACGAGATTCTCCAAGTGATTCCTATGCACATTGAAGTTTAAAAAGCAGTAATCTAGACCATTGGTTCTCAAAGTGTGGTCCTTGGATCAGCGCCATTGGCATCCCCTGGGAACTTGTAGAAATGCAAACCCTCAGGCTCCACTCAAGACCTGCTCAGTCAGAAACTCTGATGCACCTTAATGGTTGAGAACTACTGGCGCCGACAAGTGGTTCTCAAACGTTAGCTTATTCTAGGAGATTTAAATAATCTCCAGGCTCAGGCCTCACCTTGGACCAATTAATATCAGAATCTCTGGGATGGAGACCCAGGCATCTGTACTTAAAAAGTAATTCTCGGGCTTCCCTGGTGGCGCAGTGGTTGAGAGTCCGCCTGCCGATGCAGGAGACACGGGTTCGTGCCCCGGTCCGGGAAGATCCCACATGTCGTGGAGCGGCTGGGCCCGTGAGCCATGGCCGCTGAGCCTGTGCGTCCGGAGCCTGTGCCCCGCAAAGGGAGAGGCCACAACAGTGAGAGGCCCGCGTATCGCAAATAAATAAATAAATAAATAAATAAATAAAAATTAAAAAAAAAAAAAAAAAAGTAATTCTCCAAGAGATTCCAAGGTGCAAGTGAGTTTGAGGACCAGTGCCTAGGCAGAATGGCCACATTGAAAGCATGGCCATCGGCTTGGGTGGCGCTTTACTGCAGCAGGCGGTGGAGGGAAGGCCCACCCTGGGAAGCAGGTGGGTAGCAGATCCTGTTGTTTGATGAGCCAATAGCTTCCCCTACCTTATTTCCCTGCTCAGAGGAATTATGTGCTTCATTAGATACTCAGCCCCAGGGAGGAGATCACGGGTGATCAAACCGTTGAATAGTTCAGGCATAGGTGTATGAGCCAGTCTCGGCCCAGGGAACTGAGAGGAGGCCTGTTGTCTGTTGTTCTGAAAAGATTTTAAAAAGTACATGATAGGAAACTTCTTTTTTTTTTTTTTTTTTTTTTTTTTTTGCGGTACGTGGGCCTCTCACTGTTGTGGCCTCTCCCGTTGCGGAGCGCAGGCTCCGGACGCACAGGCTCAGCGGCCATGGCTCACGGGCCCAGCCACTCCGCGGCACGTGGGATCTTCCCGGACCGGGGCACGAACCCGTGTCCCCTTCATCGGCAGGCGGATTCTCAACCACTGCGCCGCCAGGGAAGCCCGGAAACTTCTTTTTTGCTGGATGTGATGTGTGATGCCTGAAAATGCTGTAGCCTTCCTGGGCCCATAAGGCATGTGAAGATTGTAGAGCAGAGAGCAAGCAAGCGCTTGGGTCCTTCAAGGTGTTGAATCTCTGAATTTACCAATCCTGGACGTCTTTGGATTTCTTGTTATGTGAGATAATAAATTCCTTATCATCTAAGTCACTTTCAGTTGGGTCTTCTATTACCTGTAGCCCAGAGCATCCTAACAAATTTAGGGGAGTAATTACAGATTCACAATGTCAGGACCACAGAGGTTCGTCTGCAGGTTTAACAAAGCCATCTATGGCAGGGGCAGGGAAACAGAACTAACATTTATTGGGTGCCTATTTTGGGCCAATGGCTTTTTCTTCCGTGATCCATGAAATACTCATAAAAATCCTGCAGTGGAGGTTTCTGCCTTCATTTCATAGGTAGGATTTAGAGAGTTTGCAGTATACTTCAAGTTAAATAGTGGATCCAGGATTCAAATACAGGTTTTTCTAATTTCCAAGTCTATCCATGATCTATAGACGTATGGGAACCTACTTTACCTTGTACTAAGACGGTGAGATTTTAAACTGGGGCTCTCAGCCTTAGAGAGCGGGGCTGGTAAGCAGGGCCCCCCCAAAAACATTCACTTACTGGGAACAATGAAGGGACGTAGTTATCATAAGCGGAATGTAGGCAGGGATCTCTCTTGGAAACAAGGCAAAGCTGTCCTTGCAGAAGTGAGGCACAAGGGAAGGGTCAGGCCAAGAGCATGGTGCCATACCCTAAAAGAAGACTTGAGGCTGCTGTCACCCCTGTGAGTCTCCTGGGCATCTTGTTAAAACGCAGATTTGTATTCAGGCGATCTAAGGTGGGGCCTGGGATTCTGCATTTCTAACAAACTCCCAGGTGATTCTGATGCTGCTGGGCTGGGGACCCCACTTAGAGTGTCAGGTGGTTAAATCCATCCCGCTGAGGCTCAGTCCTCACTCTGTCTGACTTGAGTGGGTCTGAACCCACAGCCAGGGCAGGGATGCTAAATGGCCTTGGTGGTGGGGAGAGGAGGGCTCTAGGGATGGGGGCCCAGGTGGGACCTGATGTAGGGCTACAGGGTGAATCTAGTGCCACTGTCAAAATGGTTTCTGGAATTTCTGAGAAGACAATTCAGAGGAGAGATCTTTGGGGAAACTTCCAGAAGCAGCATCTGGCTTGGGGTCAGTGTGATGTGGTGAAACATATATGGGTTTTGAAGTTGTTCATTCATCCATGGATGGTGCCCATCCATCCACCCATGCATTCAAGTTGGTGTTCATTTATGCAATAGCCACAAGCCAGAACTGTTCTAGGTCTCCTTCTGGCTCTGTCCTTTGGCAAACCACTCTATTTCTTTTTTTTTTTTTTTTTTTTTTTTTTTTTTTTTTTTGAGGTACGCGGGCCTCTCACTGCTGTGGCCTCTCCCGTTGCGGAGTACAGGCTCCGGACGCGCAGGCTCAGCGGCCACAGCTCACGGGCCCAGCCGCTCCGCGGCATGTGGGATCCTCCCGGACCGGGGCACGAACCCGTGTCCCCTGCTTCAGCAGGCGGACTCTCAACCACTGCGCCACCAGGGAAGCCCACTCTATTTCTCTGATTCTTCATTTCCTCATTTGTAAAATGGGGATGAGCATAACAGTCACCTCACAGGCTTGTTGTAAAGACTGGGTGAGACAATTGAAAGGGAAACTGCTTTTTAGATCCTGAAAAGTCACCATGAATATGGAGGAAGGTTGTTTTCTCGTTCACCATGTCTTTCTTCATCAGGTGCTCCTAGAGGCAGTGCTGGTGCGAGAAGCTCTTTGAACTTCTGACTTGTGACTGGGATTGGGGAGGATGTTACCATGTGATACGGCACATCCTCCTCCCTCCCCAGGCTGCCCAGGGGATCCTGTCTGTGTCAGGTTGGTTCCTGGGCTCTAGTGTAAGGCTGAGATAATGGGTCAGGGCAGAAACAGTCACTCAGGCTGGCTGGATTGATTAATGTGGGTGGAGAAGGAAATGCAGAAAGATACAGCTCGAAGCCAGAAGAATACACATGAAGGGTGTGAGAAGATGGAAGAAAGATAAGATGGACTGATTGGGGGAAGAGTTTAGGGAAGTTTGGAGAAAGGGAAAAGAGGATTTTGGGGGGTGGTTCATGGGAGATATTGAGAGAGTTGAGGAAAGAGGAGTCGTGAGATGTTTGTTGTGCGTTATAAGTAGACTTTCCTTCTTTAGAAGTTATGTGAGGCTCTTCAAGTAAGGATTTACCTTGCTTTTCAAAAGAAAAAAACCAGAGCGTAGAGACTGGTGGTTTGGAATATAATACTGGGTCACATGCAATATTGGGTCTAGGTAGAACCGTAAGGCCACTTGTTTTTTTTTTTTTGTAAAATATTTATTTATTTATTTGGTTGCACCAGGTCTTAGTTGCGGCAGACGGGCTCCTTAGTTGCAGCTCGCGGGCTCCTTAGTTGCAGCTCACCAGCTCCTTAGTTGTGGCATTCGAACTGTTAGTTGCGGCATGCATGTGGGATCTAGTTCCCTGACCAGGGATCGAACCCCAGGCCCCCTGCATTGGGAGCGCGGAGTCTAATCCACTGCGCCACCAGGGAAGTCCCACCACTTGGTTTTATAGGGATTACATAGAATGAAAATAATGATGTTACAAATATACATATACATATACTTATACATATACATATACATATATGGAAGGGCGAGAGAGAGAGAGGGAGGGAGAGAGAGAGAGAGAGATTGATTGATTGATTTGAGGTTCTCCCAAGGAAAGGAGCTTTCTATATAAAGTAACCTTCATCAGGAAGACACTCTGATACCATGGAAAGAGCTTTCTTGTCTTGGGTGTCAGACCCACGTGGTAATCACTTCCGGTTTTGCCACCACTTGGAGATGTTTGTTTCTTAGTTCTCAGTTTCCTCCTCTGTGAATTGGCGACACTATCTGCCATGCCTACGTTGTGAGGGCTTTGTGAGGGATAAAGTAGAATAAGAGGCAGTAAAGCATTGGGGAACAGTGAAGCGTTCTGCCCATGTGAAAAGCATAATGAAGGAGGGGATTGCATTTAAAATTAAGGCGTCCATGGCAGACGCCCAGCACAGCCTCCGCGATAGTCGTTTCCTTCCCACCTCCTTTGTTCTTAGAGCATCCAGGCTTTGTTCAGGTAATGAGTGCCCAGATACTTCATGGGCCCCTCCCTAGTTGGGAGGTGGAAACTGAATGCTGACTGGTGTAAGCTGAAGACAGTAATCCCATTCTCCTGGCCAATGGTAGGTTGAGGCATAAACATGTGATGCAAATTGTCCCATGAGGCTGCTGGAGACTTGTGGGAAAATTTCCCTTCATCCTTAAAAAGGGGCAGAGGGTGGACACCTGCTCCTTCCTGACTTTGGACATTGTCACATCAAGATGTGATGCTTTGAGCTGGGACAACTATCTTGCAAGCATGATGGAAAAGCCAGGAGAACCACAGAGAGACCAGCTGGATCCCTTATGTCATGGAGCTGCTGATTTATCCACCCCGGAAGCAATTTGCCTCTGCACTTCTTGAGATATAAAATACATTTCTGCAAGCCGCTTTTAGTTAGGCATCCCTTTCTGCACTCATTCTTCATTCTTCATTTGTTTTACAACTATCTGTAGACGTCTGACTGTGTATCAGGACCTTCAAGATACTGGGGCTAAGGTGGTGATATCCCTGCCCTCACGGAACTTACTTTCAGATGTGGGAGGTGGAAAATGGACAAATCAGTAAATAAAACATAGAGAATTTCAGATGGGGATGAAGCCTGTGAGGAAAAATAAAAAAAAAATAAAAAAATAAAGTAGGGAAGGGGGCTCCCGGAATAGGGTTGGCCTCCCCACTTGTAGAACCGAATGAGGATGTGTCCAGAGGCTGAGAGTGCCGGGGGTCCTGGGCTTCTCCTGGGGACTGACGCAAATGGACATAAAGGGCATGATGAGAATAGGCCTGGGGGGGGTCTCCAGACATTTGGCAGTCGTGAGTATTGGGCCAGGGGAGAGGGAGACAGGGGCGTCTTACTAGGAGCCCACCTTGGAACTGAGTATGCCTGGGACGTGGGTCCGCTGTGGGATTTAAGGGGAGGCTGGCATTGCCACCGTGTTCGTGGCAGGGGGATCTGCACACTGCACAGCTGTAAATTGTGGTCCAAAGGGTCAGGCTTCCAGAATCCCTCAGACCAGCGTTTTATCTTCCTGGAAGGCACGGCTGTCATGTGATTTGCTTTCTGCTTCTGTAGGGACTGAGGGTCAGAGACAGGGGCTGAGGGGCTCAGTGTCCCCTCCCGCACCCCATCACTGGCCACCCTGAGCCCCAGGACAGCCGGCTGAGGTGGAGGTTGAGCTGTGGTGTTTGTCAATCTCCTGTCATGACTCAGCTCTTCCAACACCCCCGGCTGCCACAGAAACCCCCAAAGGAGCAACACAGCTAACGATGCCCCTCCCTGGGCTATTACGAATAATGCAAATTCCAGAACTAGCAGGAATTAGCAAATTCCAGGCCAAGCAGGGTCAGCACTGATTGGCTTTCTGGCAGGGCTTACAAAGGACAGATCCAAAGGCGAGGAGCCTCCCAGGGCCTCTTGCCCGGACACACTCCCATACAGCGAGGCACTGTGGCAAGGGCGCGGCTCAGGCTCAGGGAAAGCGCTGTGTTCCCATTCACCCTCCAGCACTTACCAGCTGGTCACTTTAGGTCAATCAGGTAATGTCTTGGAGACTCGCTTTCTTCATCTGTAGAAGACGAGGACAATGCATCCCCCATAGGGTTGCCATGGGAATGAGGATAAGCAGGATAACGGATGGGTAGAGGATAAACGTTAGGTGGTGTTAAGAACCTGGGCTGCTCTTTCCAGCTAATGGAGCAGCATCCCCCTGGGGCACTTGGAGTGGCACAGGCTCTGTAAATGAGTGACATGTGTTTTTTCTTCCAGTAAATTGTCAGAACCGCAAAAAAAAAAAAAAAAAAAAGAAAAAAGAACATGGGCTGTAGGTACGAGTCCCTGGGTCTGAACCCGAGCTCCTCCACCTCATAGCTGTGTGAAGTTGGACAAGGGCCTGACTTGGGACCTCAGTTTACTCATCTATCGAATAGGTGTGTTAATAACACCTACATTATGGGATTGTTAGGACTTGATGAGATAATGCAGGTGAAGCTCTTAGCATAGTGTCTGGTGCCTAGTAAAGTTTCATTCAGTGTTTGACATTATTAATTTACTATTATTTCAGGTTACATGACTTTCGATTGGAAGACTCTATACTGAGCACACTCAAACCCTTGGGCAGTGAGCACTTTGAACAAGGAAAGGGAACTCAAGTGTCTTGACTCTCCAGTTCCTTTGATTTCCCCATGGCTGTAATTCCTTTCCTCCTAGACTAGGCTCCAGCACTTAGGGCTACAGTTTCAGGGTAGAGTAAGGAGCAGGGGATTACAGCCTTTTGGCTCTTTCTATATCAGGCCCAGGTGTTTCTGTAGAAGTCATAAACTGACTCAGTGTCAGAGCTATAGATCATCTGGTTCAATACTTCCCATTTTACAGGCAAGGAAACTGAGACCATAGTCCCAGATGGTAGAAGAGCCTGATCATCTGACTCCTGGGTCAGTGCTCTTTCCACTACCTTACACTGCTAGCTGATTAACCCGGCACTCATTTCCAACATTTTCTCCCTTGATTAGTCAATCTAGAGTACAGCTAGGTGTTTTAATGTGGTTCTATTTTAGCCAATGAGATGTAAGTGGAAATTTGTTGTGGGTGAAGTGAGCCTTCCAAGAAAGCTTTTGCTTTACTGGTGAAAGGGATAGGTAGAGTTGTCTTTGCTCTCCTCTGCCTTTCATCCTGCCTGGAATGTGGACGTGATGCCTGGAGCTGTAGCAGCCATTTTATAGCCATGAGGGAAAGGACGAGAGAATTGCAGAGACACTGCCCTGACATCATTGAGCTAATGAGTGGATTCTGGCAGCTCCTTGTTTGTTTGTGTTAGTCAGATGTTCTGTGACCAAAAGCAGAAAGCATCTCTAACTGCCTTTCCCCTTGTTGAGCTCATCTTAGTGGTGAAGCACCGAGATCTTCAGACAGGAGGAAGGGCCTGCATGGAGGGTGGGGGCCAAGGAAATGCTGGCTGCTCTTACAGAGCACTAACCCTTGGATCTAGCCATTTTTAGATGTAGCTTTTGGTTGTCACTAGACTGTGGGGTCTCATTCCAGCCTATGACTTAGGGCTGAGAGCCCAGTTACCAGTTAATAATATGAGCTACTGCAGGATGATGTTTGCAGGCACTCCCTGCCGCACAGCGGCCTATGAATACAGAGTATTATTATTATTAACCCTCCCCTGGCCTCCAGGAGCCAATGGAAGTGAACCGTCTTACTTGTTTGAGAGACAGCGAGAGAAATATAATTGTGATTTAATTCTTGGCTCCTCTGAAATGTGCCTGTACGCTGCTCAGAGGTGGGAGGGGGAGAGACAGTAAAAAGAGAACACTTCTCACGGGTGGAGGGGAGAAAAATGGCAGCGTGAAGGAGCATTGGTCTCCATTTAAAGGACCATTTTCTATGTGACATTTTATAAATTACTTCAAATATAATCTTGAATATGATCAACAGTCACTCTTCTGCCTACCTCCCTGCACTCCACATCTTCCCCCACCAATCTTCGAAGGAAAAGGTCTCAGTTAAGCCTGCCCTTCCACTGAATCCTCCAGAATTGCAAAAAGCTGAAATTATGGCTTAAAATGACCTCTTAGCTTAAATGAAGGTAAATCTGTGAAGGTAAATCTCACGGAAAAGAGACAGTAAGTTTGGCCTCTGTGGCTCAGAGTGGCTCCCCTCCTCACAAATGCAATGAATTACTAATTAATTAATTAATTAATTAAACAGTTGTGTGGTGGGCACTCTGTTTTATGTATCTGACCCACCCTCTGGGAGCAGAGCTTCTGTCTTACTTATTTCCACAAGATACAAGCTGTTTAATTAGTGATGATGTGATGGATGCTGGTGCCAGACTTCCTGGTTTCCAACCCTGGCTCTGCCACGTAGCTGTGTGATCTTGGGCACATTACTTTACCTTTCTGTGCCTCCGTTTCTTATCTGTAAACTGGGGTTGATAATAATACCTACCTCCTGGGGTGGTTGTGAAACTAAGGGAAGAGAGTACGTGTAAAGCTCTTAGCTATAGCTCTAATGTGTTAGCAGTCTCACTGTGCCTGGCACATGGCCAGGTGCTGTTAACATGCTGAGGAATAACTCCAGTAGAATTGGTGGTAGAAAGAACAGCTAATGATTATTGAACCCTTATCCTTACCAAGGCACTTTGTTAAGCTTGTTGCATCCATTATCTTATCTAATTCCCAGGCCAGTGCTGTTCATTCACTCACTCACTCACTGACCATGGTTATTGGATGCTGCACTGTGCCAGGCATTGTGTATACAATGGAGAACCCAAGAAACAAGGTCTCTGCTCCAAGCCAGTTACATTAATTTACATTCTCGTGGGGAGATAGACAAGAAGCTAACAAAAATGTCACCTACAGTGAAATGTTATAAAGGGACAGGAGAGATGCTCTGAAGAGACGCCACATAGCCTGGGAAGTAGGGCATCGTGGGAGGAACTATTTTAGGCAGGGTGGTCGAGGAAGGTCTCTTCATGGAGGTTACCTTTGTGGAGACTCCAAGGATGGGAGGGAGTGGGCCATGTTCCTCAATGGATTGGGAGGATTTAGGCAGGCATCAAGCTCTCATGAGACTTTTGTTTTGGTGGGAGAGTCAGTTGTGATGTCTGGACCTACAAGCAAGGGTGACAAGAGCTGCCACAGGAAAAATGCAGGGCACTCTGAGGACACCACCTATTCATGTGTCTCTCCTCTGCAAGTGACAGAAGCCCCACTCAACTGGATTAATGAAAAGAGGGCCTTGCTGGTTCAGGTAATTTACAAGGTGGGTTAGGTTGGCTTCAGGCATGGCTGAATCCAGGTGTTCTAATGGTGGCTTTAGAACGAAGTCGCTGCTTCACTTCTCAGCTTTCATCTGTGTGGGCTTTGTTCTCCACAGGCTCTCCAAGTGGTGCCCTCAGTCCCTACCCTGATTACCGTGGTCAGGAGGATGGTCAGAGGCCAAGTCATGTGCCCACCCCGCCCACTCCCTGAGAACTGACAGTAGGCTTCTAGAAGGAAACTCAGGCTGGTTTTATAGGAGAAGGTCTGCCAGACAGATGGAACTAACTGGCTGCCACCTAGTCTGGGGGCGCAGGGCGGAGCTTCTTGTGGAAGTGATGTTCAAACAAGTCCTGCATCTGAAGAGCGGGGAGAGAGCCAACAGGGTATAGGGAAGAGAATCAGACTCTCAGGGTTGAAAGGGGTATAAAGTTAGGGGTCCACTCTGGGACACTTTTGGGGAGTAAAAGAGCACTGTTAACAATTGCACTGGGACAACCATGGTAACGGACTGCGGTGGGTAAACTGCGACACAGGGCCACCCTACTTAAAGTCATCTTTTTTGAACTTCTTCTGATACTCATCTCCCCTCCATATCCCTGCTCAGTGCTCCCCAGCCTTGGCTTTCATGCCTTCAGGGCCAGGACTCTCACTACTTCCTGTATAAGCCTGTTTTCTTTTTGGTTCAGGTCTGCTTGTTTGTTTTTCCGTCTTTTGCACCCAAATTTATTTCTCTGAAGCATCCGTCCATTGGTCCAGGTCCCAGATTCAACACTCTGGAGTGCAACACATTTTTTTAAAATTGAAGAGGAGTTGATTTACAACATTGTGTTAGTTTTAGGTGTACAGCAAAGAGATTTGGTTGTGTTGTATATATCTATAATATATGTATATGTCTATATATATTTTTAAATTCTTTTTTCCATTACAGTTTGTTACAAGATATTGAACATAGTTCCCTGTGCTGAGCGGGGAGAGAGCCAACAGGGTATAGGGAAGAGAATCAGACTCTCAGGGTTGAAAGGGGTATAAAGTTAGGGGTCCACTCTGGGACACTTTTGGGGAGTAAAAGAGCACTGTTAACAATTGCACTGGGACAACCATGGTAACGGACTGCGGTGGGTAAACTGCGACACAGGGCCACCCTACTTAAAGTCATCTTTTTTGAACTTCTTCTGATACTCATCTCCCCTCCATATCCCTGCTCAGTGCTCCCCAGCCTTGGCTTTCATGCCTTCAGGGCCAGGACTCTCACTACTTCCTGTATAAGCCTGTTTTCTTTTTGGTTCAGGTCTGCTTGTTTGTTTTTCCGTCTTTTGCACCCAAATTTATTTCTCTGAAGCATCCGTCCATTGGTCCAGGTCCCAGATTCAACACTCTGGAGTGCAACACATTTTTTTAAAATTGAAGAGGAGTTGATTTACAACATTGTGTTAGTTTTAGGTGTACAGCAAAGAGATTTGGTTGTGTTGTATATATCTATAATATATGTATATGTCTATATATATTTTTAAATTCTTTTTTCCATTACAGTTTGTTACAAGATATTGAACATAGTTCCCTGTGCTATACAGTAAATCCTTGTTGTTTATCTATTTTATATATAGTAGTGTGCATCTGCTAATCCCATTTTATGCCTCTCCCCACTTCCCCTCGGGTAACCATAAGTTTGATTTCTATGTCTATGAGTCTGTTTCTGTTTGATAAATAAGTTCGTTTGTGTCATATTTTATTTTTTTTGGCTTTTTTTAAACATCTTTATTGGAGTATAATTGCTTTACAATGGTGTGTTAGTTTCTGCTTTATAACAAAGTGAATCAGTTATACATATACATATGTTCCCATATCTCTTCCCTCTTGCGTCTCCTTCCCTCCCACCCTCCCTATCCCACCCCTCTAGGTGGTCACAAAGCGCCCAGCTGATCTCCCTGTGCTATGCGGCTGCTTCCCACTAGCTAGCTATTTTACATTTGGTAGTGTATATATGTCCATGCCACTCTCTCACGTCATCCTGTGTCATATTTTAGATTTACATATAAGTGATATCATATGATATTTGTATTTCTCTCTCTGACTTACTTCACTTAGTATGATCATCTCTAGGTCCATCCATGTTGCTGCAAATGGCATTATTTTGTTCTTTTATATGGCTGAGTAATATTCCATTGTGTGTATGTACTGTATCTTCTTTATCCATTCATCCGTCGATGGACGCTTAGGTTGCTTCCATGTCTTAGCTATTGTAAATAGTGCTGCTATGAACATTGGGATGCATGCACCTTTTTTTTAAAATTAATTAATTTATTTTATTTATCTTTGGCTTCGTTGGGTCTTTGTTGCTGTGCGTGGGCTTTCTCTAGTTGCGGTGAGCGGGGGCTACTCTTCATTGCAGTGCGCGGGCTTCTCATTGTGGTGGCTTCTCATTGCGGAGCACGGGCTCTAGGCGCATGGGCTTCGGTAGGTGTGCCACGCAGGCTCAGTAGTTGTGGCTTGCAGGCTCTAGAGCGCAGGCTCAGTAGTTGTGGCTCCTGGGCTTAGTTGCTCCGCGGCATGTGGGATCTTCCTGGACCAGGGCTCAAACCCGTGTCCCCTGCATTGGCAGGAGGGTTCTTAACCACTGCGCCACCAGGGAAGCCTGCATGTATCTTTAAAAAAAAATTTTTTTTAATTTTTAAAATTTCCGCCGTGGCACACGGGCCCAGCCGCTCCGCGGCATGTGGGATCCTCCCGGACCGGGGCGCGAACCCGTGTCCCCTGCATTGGCAGGTGGACTCTCAACCACTGCGCCACCAGGGAAGCCCCTGCATGTATCTTTTTGAATTCGAGTTTTCTCTGGAAGACAGCATAACTGTTGAAGTACAGGGCCAGTGTTTGAACTCGCTGCCTGACCCCACTACGCGGCACAGCCTCCCAGGCTTTGAATCAGAAGATGGGCATTTGCATCCCAGCTTTGCACTTGCCTGCTGTGTACCTGGGCATATTGTTTCACCTCTGCAAGCCTCAGTCCTCTCACTTGTTAAAATGGGTTAACAGCTACAACCTCCAGGAGGATGGCTGTGAGTATCATGGGTGAAGAGGCTGTTTGCAAAGTTCTATAAAAATCTTCAACTTCCACCGCTGCCTTCGTGATAGGCCTCAAATGGCTGAGACAGTTGAGAAATCGGTACCAGGGCCAAGCCTCCACGTCTTCACATTGACCATTGCACGTAATGGACTGATTGGTTCCTGTCGCACTGAAGAAATGAAACCAGCTCCAGAGGGGACTGGCCCCTGGGAAGGTGGGAGCCGGGTCTGGATGTGTGTCTGAGTCCGAAGGGAAGTGTTTCCCAGAAGTTTTTTCTTAACAACCTGCACACAGACTAGCCATTTCCCTCACCGGCTCTGTGGTCGGAAGGAAATATCAATAACATGACTAATTATGGAAATTGCATAATGCACCATTAGTTAGTAATTATGACTTTGTCAAGCGCCTGTTAATTTTTATGTAAGAACCACTCAGTGTGTGACATGGAAATATTAGCCTGTCATCCAGCTTTCCTTTCTGGTGGGGGAGAGTGATCTTGAAAGTTTAGGTTAATAATGTGTCAGGGTGAAGGAAGAGGAAGAGGGGGAGGAGTAGGGGGAGGAGGGGGAGGAGGGGAGGAGGAGGATGGAAAGGAGGAGGGCAGCAGAGGAGCGTGTGGCAGGACAGGTGGTGTCACGCTTGGAGAGATGCAGATGCTCCCATCCGCATGGGACCCAGGAGCCGGCCTCAGAAGGTGACTCATGTCAGATGGGCCTCCCACTTCTATCCCAGAGCCAAAGAGTTTGCATGGGGTGTTGACACATTTTCCTAGTAAGACGGCTTTATCATTTTACAGCCTCCCCGGAGATTCTTGGCATGTCTCATTTTGCTTGAATAAATTATTAATTTGGTTTAATTAGGCTCATCCAGCTGCTGGGAGGCAGGTTGAGCTAATTCGGGATTCCTGTGTGGGTCTGCATGCATGCTTGGCTCCATGGAGATGGGGGTAGTGGTGGAAAGCTCTTGGAAGGAAGGGGGAGGTAAGGTTTTCTGCAACTCCATCCACTCGTGACTATTTCTTCTTGGGCACCTGCCAACTGAGAGACAAGTGCTAAGAACCTTTGTATTTCTTGGGACATTTGGATCCTTAATTTTGGTGGCAGAGTTGCCTAGGTCAGGAGAGGACATGGTTTAAAAGAGTGCATTCTGTCAAGGTGTCTTCCAGCCTGAAGTTCAAGGAGCTTCACAGTCAGGCGTGCATCTACCAAGTTCATTTCCTTGGAGTTACAGACCCTCAAAGACCACTTCAGATGACAGGCTTTAGAGCAACACAGCTCTGGGTTCCACTGAGGTAATAATGCCCTGCCCTTGCACCATCACTGTCAAGATGAATGGAGATGATAAACGCATGGAAACTTCCTAGGATGGTGTCTCGCCCATTGTATGTGTTCAGTAAATGGTAGCCGTGAAGTTCATGGGAGAAGCAGAGCAGAAATGGTTACAGCTACTTTATACGTGGGGAAATGAAAATCCACGGATTTGCTTTGGGCAGATGAGACGAAATCCCTATCCACTGTTCTTCCAGCCCCATCAGGGGCGGCTTGCCACCTCTCAAGGTTGACATTGGCTATTTAGCTATTTATGTTTTTCGACAAAAGTTTGTGTTTTCACAGGCTGTGAAAACAATGTGCTTAAGAGCCCTGATTATATTTTAATGGTATTCAAATCCCTCTGACACTTCTCCCCATGTAATAAGCTTTCACGATTTAACTTGTTTTGGGGAGAACAAAATCATCTTCATGGTTTTGTGATTAATCACCTGTTTCTAAGCGGCAGCACAGGAATCCATCTCTCCCTCCTCTGAGCCCCGGAGCCCAGGTGCGAGCTCAGACAGCACATCTATGTTGGGTCTTCAGTGGTTCTTTCTGTGTTTGTCTCCCAGGCTAGGCTTCAAGCATCTGGAGGAGATGCTTCTTCCCCCGGGTTAGGGGCTGCAGACAGCACGCTTTTCCAGGCTAGGAGCTATGTCTCTTATCTCAGGGACCTAGCTCCCTAGCTCAGTGTATATGGCACCTGGTGGCCTTTCTAAAATGTCTTGATGGATAAAGACAAGACCCTTAACAACAAAGCTGCAGTGGCTGTCCTTTAATCATTCCTCGGTGTTCAGAAGGCTCCATAACATCTCAAGGACATCCATTTAAATCAATCAGCACACATAATAAATATCACCACTGTTGCACTGCTGCTGTGCCCACGTGTAAGCTTACATTATCAGAGGATCAGAGACTCCCTTGTTTACAGAGAGGAGACCAAGGGCAGAGGAAGAAAGCAACTCGTGCAAGGTCACCTATATTTAACTCTTCCCTCTCCATGGCCCCTTTCATTAATTGGTCCGACATTGTTGACTCTTCTGATAATATATATAATATATATGATATATACCATATATATATATATTTAATCGTTTCTCCACCACTTTATGCCAAGATTGCTGCAACCCCTCCTCACTGATCTTCCTGCCTGGGTCTCTTCCATCTCAGGTTGTTTAGCTTCACAGAAAGACCGATTCTCCTGAAAGAGGGTTTGTCTTATTCTACTTCTGAAAAGAACCTACTGTGGCTTTTTCATGCCTACTGCTTGTCTAAGGAAAGAAAATCTCTACAAGATTTTGCTCAAGAAAAGTGTGTGTGCATGTGGGTTGGGAGGGGTTACAAAATTTGTCCAAATGCCTAAAAAAGTGCTTGAGACATGGTACTGTATAAGCATTGGTGCTGCTGGTGATATTATTGCTTATTATTGTAGTTGCTGTTATTTTTGTTATTAATCTCTAATAGAATCCAAGGGTAACAAATGAGTGCAGCAGGACCTCATGGGAATTAGAATTGAGACTCAGCAAATATGTTACTTCTTTCAGGAAATGTCCTTGACACTGCTGTGCTTTAATTGGATTATCCGAGTGGCCCCAAAACAGTCAAGAACCATTATCCCAGTTCTTATCAATATTGTCTTTGGATCAAGCCAGACATCGGGGAGCTGTGTATTTGGACTTTACTGTCTTGGCCCTTGTAGAACTGCTTTCATATAGGCCTTCCTTGAAGGGCATTATAAAAACTAGGGCAAAAACCATGTTCTTGGATTTGTTAAAGAAATATCTAGAAAGTGGTATCCATTACCTTGCATACTTTCCCCTGTATTGGGGACAAATTTCTCTCAGGTCTCTGCACCAGGGAAAGCTGTCATTCTTCTTTTGGTTTGTATTTGATGCTTTGGACATTGGGAATGTTACAATAATGTTCACGTTTCCCTCTTTGCTTCTGCTGCTGGGAATCTCAGAGTTAACTCTCCAGCTGACCTCCAGCAAGGCTTTATGGATGCATTTTATGGGCTAATCTGACTTCATCTTATATTATTTTCAACCTATTTTCCTTTTTCTTTGATTTCATCATAAAAATTCTGTTTTACTATATGCATGTCTGTAAGCCACATTGATTCCTTTTGGATATCAAGTAGTATATCAGCAAACAGATGTTCATCCATATCCTTGTCCTACCCCATCCTGACCCCAGAGGGTGCATCAGAACAGAAAACCCCTATAGGCTGCCAGGCAGAACCCATTCCCAGATCCCATATAGTTGAATTTTTAACCCAGTGTTAAAATTTCAGTCTTTTAACAGGAGAATTTAGTCCATTTACATCAATTATGATTTATATATTTAGATTCATTTCTGCTATCCAATTTTGACTTTTTATGCATCTCACTTTTTCTAGCTTTTTTACCTTTCCTTTCCTATTTTCTTTTGCCTTGATTGAGATATTTTAATCTTTATTTCAATTTTACCTCTGTTTGTCTGGAAGTTGTGCTAAACCTATGTTTCTATTCTTTGTGTTTTCCCTAGAAATATATATGATAATAATATATAATATTATTATATATTATAATATATTATAGAATATATATTATAATTAAATAAAATATACTAAAGTATAATAGGTAATACTATATATTCTTATACAGATAATATAAGAATATAACATGCACAAATGTAATATATATTATATGTAGCATATACATATATATGACAATGTTTTAAAATTAATTAACATCTTTACCTTCCTCCTGAACAAAGCTTGTCTATGAGAATACTTTATTATTATCTGCCTCCAGGCTTATTTGTCATTGTTCAGTATTTTAATTCTTGGTTTTTTTGAACCTCATATATTGGACATTATTGTGAATTTTTTTTTTTTTTTTTTTTTTTTTTTTTGTGGTACGCGGGCCTCTCACTGTTGTGGCCTCTCCCGTTGCGGAGCACAGGCTCCGGACGCGCAGGCTCAGTGGCCATGGCTCACGGGCCCAGCCGCTCCGCGGCATGTGGGATCTTCCCGGACCGGGGCACGAACTCGCATCCCCTGCATTGGCAGGCGGACTCTCAACCGCTGCACCACCAGCGAAGCCAGTGAATATTTTATAAAATCAATTTTTGTTCAAATTTATCCACATATTTACCATTTATTTGTTCCTGTTTCTTCTTTCCTGTGAAATCTTCTCTGGGATCATTTTCCTTCCTTGTGAAGCACATCCTTTAAAAGTTCCCTTTGTGAAAGTTTGTTGGTTAATAGTCTTTTCTTTCTCTCTCTCTCTCCTCTACCCTTCCTCCCTCCACAAATGCCTTTACTTCACCTTTATATATAGTTTTTTTCTTGGTGCAGAATTCTGGGTTGATGATTACTTTCAGCACTTCGAAGATGTTAATTCACTTTCTTGTGGCTTCCATTGTTTCTATGAAGTCAGTTGTCAATCTGATTATTCCTTTGTATGTATTGATAATAGATGCCTTTTCTCTGACTTCTTTTGAGACTTCCTATTTAATCCATTCACTGCCCGAGTAATATGTATTGATGGCTATTATGTGCTTGGTGCGCCTTCCTTTCATGGAACCTATATCCTTGGATCTTTGGCATTCTGAAATTTGCCTTTGATGTATCAAGATAGGGATTTCTTTTAAATTTATTTTGCTTGGGGCTTTCTTGGGTTCCTTGACTGTTTAGTTTTGTGTCTTTCATCAGTTCTGGTAAAACCTTAGTCTTTTTCTTTTTATGCCTGCAAATACAGCCTGTTCATCATTCTCTCTACTCTCTCACTTTCAGTTCTAATTAGACATGTGTTGGATATTTCACTCTATTCTTTATTTCTCTTCACTTTTCCTACCTCCATTTCTATCTCATGGGCACTTTGAATAATTTCTTTAAATCTATTTTTTGTTTTGCTGATCTTCTCTTTGGCTAGTTCTAATTTATCTACTGAGTTTTAAATTTTAATTATATTTTTATTTCTATAATTATATTTTAAACATATGTCTGGTGATCTTGATTGCTTCTTATTTCTCTGTCATGCTTTAAGTTCCCTCTATCCTTCCCTTGCACTGATACCACACTGTCCTGGGTACTGTAACTTTATGGTAAACCTTGGAATCATGTAGTGAAAGTCCTTTAACTTTATTTTTCAAGAATTCTCTGGCCATCTTAGGTCTTTTACATGTTCATCTGTTTTAGAATCAGCTTATCAGGTTTCTTCAAAAAAGTCTGCTGGGATTTTAACTAAGTTGCATTGAATGGTATATAAATTTGAAGAGAATGGACACAGTATCTCCCCATTTATTTAGATCTTTAATTTTTAATAGAGAGGTCTTGCATGTCTTTTGTTAGAGTCATTCTTTGGTAATTAATTTTTAATGCTATTTTTAACTAGGTTGTTTTAAAAAATTTAATCTTTCAATTGTTCCTTTCTGGAAATACAATTAATTTTTATGTACTGGTCTTGTATCCTGTGAGCTTGCTAAATTCACCTATCAGTCTTATTGGTGTTTTTGTAGATTCCTTAGAGTTTTCTATATAAACAGTGTTTTTCATTTGGGAATAAATATATCTTTATGTTTTCCTTTACAATATTTGTGCTGTTGTTTCATTTTATCACTTTATTGCACTGGATAGGACTTCCAGTATCATGCTCAATAGAAGTAGTGCGAGCAGACATCTTTGACTTCTTCCAGATCTTAGGGAGCTTCAGTGTTTCACTATTACGTAGGATGTTAGCTGTAGATATTTCATAGATGCTCTTTATTGGATTGAGGAAGCTCCTTCCTATTTCTAGTTTTCTGAGAATTAAAAAAATCATGAATTGGAATTGAGTTTTGTCAAAGGCGTTTTTTGAATCTTTTGAGATGATCATGTGATTTTTATCCTTTATTCTTTTAGTGTGGTGAATTGCATTGATTTCTTTTTTTATATTAAATCAAGTCTCGAGTTCTTGGAATAAACACCACTTGACCACACTGTATTATATATTTTTACTCTCTTGCAGATTCAATTTGCTAATATTTAATTAAGGGATCTTTGCATCTATGTTCAAAAGGATTATTGGCCTGTAATTTTCTTTTCTTGCTATACCTTTTTTCAGTTTTTGTTATTGAATTTTTTCTGGCCTCATAAAATGAGTTGCAAAGTGTTTCTTCCTTTTTTACTTTCTGAAAGAGTTTGTAACAGATCCTGTGGTGTCCCTATCCACTCCAGATACCACTTTCAGGAAGGAAGGGCTCATTTTTCCAGCTTCTGGGAATGGTGCCTGTTGAATGGTCCCAGGAATTGCCCTGAGACAAATGGAGTTGTCTTGCCTACTCTGCACCCAATGACTAGGTTGATGTAGGACTACAGAGATCTGGACCCCTCCTGTGTTTGGGATGACTTTAAAGAGGGTGAAACCTCTGTTGCAACTCCATCATTGTTCAACTTTTTCTGTTCAGTCTTTCTTCCTTTGTTCCATTATAGATGTTGTTCCCAAGAGCATCCCCCAATAAACTACTTCACTAAAACTCTATCCCAATGTCTATTTCTTGGGGAGCTCAGCCTATGACAGAGTTTATGTAAAGTTGGTTTTATTTATTTCTTAGATGTTACAATTCATTAAACCATCTTGACCTGGAATTTTCCTTGTGGGACAGTTTTGATTAAGAATTCAATTTCTGGGATTTCCCTGGTGGTCCAGTGGGTAAGACTCCACGCTCCCAATGCAGGGGGCCCGGGTTCGATCCCTGTCCGGGGAACTAGATCCCTCATGCATGCGGCAACTAAGAGTCCGCATGCTGCAACTAAGAAGTCTGCATGCCACAGCATGCATTGCCTGCTGCAATGAAGACCTGGCACAGCCTAAATAAATAAATAATAAAAAAAAGAATTCATTTTCTTCAATAGATATGGGGCTATTCAGACTTTCTAGTCTTCTTGTGTTGGTTTCAGTAAGTTGTGTTTTTCAAGGGATTCGTCCACTTTATCCTTTGTCCACTTTGCCTGATATTAATATGGGCACACTAGCTTTCTCATGCTTAGTGTTTACATGGTGTGTCTTTTTAAAAATACTTTTAATCTGTCAGTTTCATATTTACAGTGCTTTTGTTACAAATAGCATGTAGTTAGGTCTTGTTTTCTTATTTACTCTGATAATCTCTCGTTTTGTTTTTAAAATTATTTTATTTTATTATTTATTTATTAAAAACTTTTTAAATTTGAATATAGTTGATTTACAATCTCTGGTTTTGAATCAGAATCCTTAGTCCTTTTACATTAATGAAAGTATTGAGTTTCCTTCTTGGTATATGTTTTTATTTTGTCGTATCTATTTTTGATCCTCTCCTTTCTTGACTTTTTTTGGGGTGAGTTGAGTAATTTTTAGTATTCAGTTTGACCTCCTTTATTATCATTAGCTGTGCTTCTTTATGTGTGTTTTTAAAAAGTGATTGTTCTGGGACTTCCCTGTGGTCCAGCGGTTGGGACTTTGCCTTCCAGTGCAGGGGGTGCGGGTTTGATCCCTGGTCAGGGAGCTGGGATCCCATGTGCCTCAGGGCCAAAAAAACCAAAGCATAGAACAGAGGCAGTGTTGTAACAAATTCAATAAAGACTTCAAAAACGGTCCACATTAAAAAAAAAAAAATCTTTAAAAAAAGAAAAAAAAAGTGATTGTTCTGTAGATTACAACATGTATCTTTAATTCATCACTGTACTTTCAAATGATATACTAATTCACAATATAAGAACTTTAAAACAATATTTTCCTTTTATTGTCTTCTTGCCTTTTATACTCTTGCTGTTGTATAGTTTCCTTCTATACATGTTCTAAACCTCACAATAAATTGCTATTACTTTTGCTTTGAACAGTCTTTTAAAATATATAACACAAAGATAATTTAAATGAGTTATATAAATATTTACCCTCATATTTATCATTCTTATTTCTCTATTGCTTCCTTTAGATCCAGGCTTCCATCTGATTTAATTCCCCGTAAGCCTGAAGAACTTATTTTAGCGCTTCTTATAGTGCAAGTCTGCTGGAGACAAATTCTCTTATCGTTCTTGTCTGCCGAAAATATATTTCTTTCACTTTCATTTTTGAAGGATATTTTCATTGGACATAGACATCTTGGTTGACAGATATTTTTTTCTTTCCCCACTTTAAAGATGCTGTTTCACTGTTTTCCAGCCACTTTTGTTTGCATTGAGATGTCAGCTGTCATTCTTATTATTGTCCCTTCCATATATGATATGACCTTTTTCTCTTGACACTTTTAAGATTTTTAAAAATCTTTTCAGTGGTTTAACTATGCTGTGCTTAGGTGTGGATTTATTTGTATTTATCCTGTGTGGAGTTCACCATTCTTATTGGATCTCTGGGTCTAAAATAAATTTTTGAATTTTGTGTAGAGATGAAGTTTAAAACAAAGTTTAAAAAAAAGTAAGTTTTGATGAACCCATCACATAAATTTTCTACTCTTCTCAATATAGTGGCAAGAATACATTATGATTTAAAAGTTTTCCCGCTGCAGAGGAGATACAAATCTTCTGGATTGAGAAACAGAGAGAAAATATTTAGTGAAGATTGGAGCTTCGTTGTTTACTCCCTAGAAAGAGCTCTGCCTGTCCTTCCTTTCTGAGGAAAAATAAAGGGGAGAGGAAATGACAGAATTTCCCAATTAATTATGGTACCTGAGAGCAGAGGTAACATGTGCCCCCTTTCCTGCATAAGCGCTGGGAAAATGGCAACACCCCACGATTCTCCTGTGCCCTATTTGGCCTGAGGAATTGAGTAGAAATGGTTCCAGGTGTCTGTCAGGCAGAGATTACTGGGTCAGTCTCATAAGTTTCCTGGGGAGCAAAGAATGCCTTTTTGGGATTCCACTTGTATTACTAGAGGTCAAGAAAAGCTTCAGTCTTCCCCCAGCAAGTTTTCTGAAGGCCCCGAGTAGAATTTAGCCTGTAGGCTTCACTGTTGGGACAAGGACACACAACAGTGCAGACTCTCTGAAGATGCCACTTGGTTAGATAATAATGTCTGAGGATCAGATTCTGCTCTTTATACCTGTGCTTGGACATTATTTAACTCTTAAGAATATGGGACTACACAGCAGGAAAGTAGACTAGAAACTGAGTGAGGTTTAGTTTCTGCCATCAAAGAAAATGAAGCTTAAGAGAGAAATCAAATGCAGTGACAGCAATACAAAAAGTTTTATTTCTTGCATCTGTGAGCTTTTGGACTGTGCAGATTCCATCTGCAATGGTGACTGTTATTATTATTATTGGGATATCAAGTGCTTCTGCTAGGACATCCCCAGCTCTCCTTGTGTCTGATTATTAAGCAAGTCTCACAAGTTTATTTACTGTATTATGTCACATTATACTCAGTACTTAATAGATATCCCATAAAGATTGAATCACATGGTTGAATTCTTTTGACATATCGAGCCAACTAAAGTTGTGCTGGTTTGCCTCCTGGATGCCTAGACCACTTTCTGTTTCAGTGTTTGGTTCTTTGTGGGTTTGTTTGTTTTTTTTTTTCCTAGTCCACTATTTAGGCAGGAGCCAGTTGGGACAATTTAAGGGGGGAGGGAAAGCTCAGTGGGGAATATCCTAGGTCTTTACCGAGTGCACTTGAATACCTGGAGCACTTTTTTACCCTCTTCCTTAATCGAATCTCAGAGAATTCTGTATTCTTTTTCAGCGCATGCGTCACTCCCATAGTATACCTATAGTGAATGCATATGCCATTATGTTAGAGTTAAAACCAGAAGAGTGATTTGGAAACACATCGTAGAAGACCTTGATGCCAAGCTGATGTGTTTGGACAGAATCCTGCAGGCATGTGGAGTACAGAGGCATTGGATTTTAAACTCTGGGAGAAACTTGATAAGAATGGTGTTTTAAGAAGATTCGCCTGTTTTTCTGGCACTGAGACGTCTAGGAAGCTTTAAAAAAAAAAAACCAGAAAACCTAGATTATTTTGTCTTCACTTTTAAGGAAAAAGAGACCAATTATAAAGTGATATGGGTCAGGTGGGCATAGAGGGGTTAACAGTAGGAAAAATCCAACTTCTAGGGACTTCCCTGGTGGCTCAGTGGTTAAGAATCCGCCTGCCAATGCAGGGAACACGGATTCGAGCCCTGGTCCGAGAAGATCCCATATGCCGCGGAGCAGCTAAGCCCGTGCACCACAACTACTGAGCCTGCGCTCTAGAGCCTGCGAGCCGCAACTACTGAGCCCACAAGCCACAACTACTGAAGCCCGCACGCCCTGGAGCCCGTGCTCTGTAATAAAGAGAAACCTGTGCTCCACAACAAAGAGTAGCCCCCGCTCGCTGCAACTAGAGAAAGCCCGTGCGCAGCAACGGTGACCCAACACAGCCAAAAATAAATAAGTGAATAAATTTATTAAACAAAAATCCAACTTCTTGACACAACATAGAGTATATCCAGTCTCTGCAACTTTCTACAGCCTCATATGTGCAAGTTTCCAAAGGTGATAATGAGACCCTACAAGAAACGAAATATTGAGATCTAGTGCATCTAGGATCCCAGCTCTAGTGCCTCCTCCCCCAGAAAGCCTTCCAGGATCCTTCTAGCCCCCAAGCTAGATATTTATCGGTTCCAATGAATATTTAATAATTTATTGTGATTATATATATGTAATTATGTATATGAATATATATGAATCTGTCTCCCTGTATATCAATTTACCAATTTATCATGATAAATTATTGGCAAATAATTTATCATGATAAATTATTGGCAAATAATTTATTGATTTACCAATTTTATTGGTTCCACTAAATATTTAATAATTTATTGTAGTATTTATCAGTTCCAATTTTAAGGCTCCTATCATTTTTTTGCCTCGACTGAGAGTTAATGGCCCTGCCTTATATGCAGTTCCAGACTGTGAGCTTTTTTTTTTTTTTTTTTTTGCGGTACGCGGGCCTCTCACTGTTGTGGCCTCTCCCTTTGCGGAGCACAGGCTCTGGACGCGCAGGCTCAGCGTCCATGGCTCACGGGCCCAGCCGCTCTGCAGCATGTGGGATCTTCCCGGACCGGGGCACGAACCTGCGTCCCCTGCATTGGCAGGCGGACCCTCAACCACTGCGCCACCAGGGAAGCTCCAGACTCTGAGCTTTTTGAGGGCTGGGAAACGCTTTATCTCCAACATGTGGTGGACACTCAAAATGTGGTGGTTAAATACACGTGAACATCTAATATATGTGAACCACTGACACTTATGAATCCTCAAAGGGAAAAAAAAGATTAGTACCTGGCAATTTTAGTTGGAAGTGTATTTAATCGCATGCATCCTTTGAAGAGAGGAATTCCGGTAAGCTAAGGGGTGGGAAATTTTAAATTCTAATCATAGTTTGGGATCCACAGGGAGAAAATAGTTTATCCAAGGTCACCTATAAAAGGAACAGGAAATTTGACAAGGCGTTTCAGAAACAAGTGTAGAATGTCCTTCTCTTGTGCATTCCAAATTAGGAGCAGGGATCACATGCGTTACCTCTGATGGGAAGCAAGAATTGGTCTTTGGGATCAGACGTTCCTGAGCTCTCATCCTGGCTGTACAAACTCTCGGCCGTGTGACTTTAGCCAAGTCGCTCAACCTCTTTGAGTCTCAGTGGCACAGTCTTTGAATCCAGACTACTTGAATTTGAATTCTGACCCCGTAAAGAACACAGCTGTGTGACTTTGGGCAAGTCACATGTGCCTCAATTGTTTTCAGCTGTAAAATAGGGGAGATCATAGCACTTGGCCTTAGAGTTATTGTGAGGATTAAATGTGTTTTAATACTTGTGGAAGTGTTTTAAAAAGCATTTGACATACAGTAAGCAGACAGCATATCATTATTATTATTACTATTATTTTATTACCCTTCTGGGTTGTGTGGATTATGCATAAACATATCTATAGTATTATCTAGTGATTTTAGTTCCAGGCTTGTTACTAACAGTCCTGGAATAAGAGGCTGGTTAGCAAATATGCATACACTCTTCTCCTGATTGTTTTAGAAGAAGGGGGCAGTGAGGAGAGAAGGAGCATGGCACTGGAGAAAGAGAAATAGTAAAAGGAAGTGGGATTGATGAGGCAGGACAGAGTAAGGAGGAGAGTAAAAGAAGGAAAAATGTGAGGGAGAGAGCGGGAGAGAGCAGAAGAGGAAAGAAAGAGACAGGGAGACAGATTCATATACATTCATATATATATATATTCTTTTTCAGATTCTTTTCCGTTATAGGTTATTATAAGATATTGAGTATAGTTCCCTGTGCTATAAGTAGGTCCTTGTTGTTTATCTATTTTATATACAGTAGTGTGTATCTGTTAATCCCCAATTCCCAATTTATCCCTCCTCTCCCGTTTCCCCCTTTGGTAACCATAAATTTGTTTTCTATGTCTGCATGTCTATTTCTGCTTTGTAAATAAGTCCATGTGTATACTTTTTGAAGATTCCACATGTAAGTGATATTATATGATATTTGTCTTTCTCTGACTTACTTCACTTAGTATGATCATTTCTAGGTCCATCCATGTTGCTGCAAATGGCATTATTTCACTCTTTTTTTTATGGCTGAGTAGTGTTCCATTGTATACACCACATCGTCTTTATCCACTCTTCTGTTGATGGACATTTAGATTGCTTCCATGTCTTGGCTATTGTGAATAGTGCTGCTATGAACATTGGGTACATGTATCTTTTCAGTTCATTGAGGTTTTGACAAGTCAGGGCTCACACTCTTTCTGACTCATTAAAGGTAGGGACTTCACACTATCTTCCGCTATTTTGAAATATTTACCAACTAATTAACCACTGCCTTCCAGCTAACAGCAGTAACTGTTGGTCTCTGGCTGGGAGATGGTCCTTTGGATGGCGGCAGCTTAAGGACAGCACCTGGGGGGCTGGGAGAGGCAGAGTTGGGGCTGCTTCTCCTTTGGTCCCAGCTCCCCAACCAGCTGAGCTTTGTCTGTGGCAGCTTCCTGTTAAGAAGACCAGAAAGTTAATCCCCCAAATTTGGAATCAATGGGAACGTCCCCTCCTGTGCCTAACCCCTCTGCCAGCCATTCAGCCGTCGTGCATTTGGATGTACTTGGATGGATGCCCCAGCAGAGAGAATCCACAGAGAACACTGGCTGCATCTCCCTGGCGTTCCTTAGATGTTTCTGTGATGTGCAGTGCTCTCCAATTTCTCTTTTCGATCACAGCTGTCCCTGGCTCCGGTAGACATGCCCGGCTTAGCCTCTCTCCTCTAATTTCTGGGAGACAGGGCAGTGGAAGGGGCTTGCTTCAGAGAGGAGAAGAAGCAGAGAATAGGGACGGCAGCATTTTAATTTTCCATTCGGACACTTCACTAACATTTGGCAAGAGGTCCCTGGCTTTGTGTAGACCGTCCAGTTCCCGGGGCTGCCAGCTGTTCAAAGCTTCCTGGTGGCCGCCAAGGGCATGACCACATTCTCCTGCCCATCAGTGCCTGTCCGGGGCACTGCTTGTTGGCACGTCTCAGGGATGGGAGCTCTGAGAATGGAGGCCGGCTGTTGAAAGCCTGGGCGAAGGATGGGGGGGAATGGCAGGCCTGGGACAGGCCTGCAGAGGAATCACGCTAGGGACCCATAGGTCTGCCGGGAATAAGCAGAGAGCATGGTCAGAGCAGGCACTGGGTCTGGGTGAGGAAGACAGGTGAGAAGCAGCTGAGCCACTCTGGGATCAGGTGGGCAGTAAGGTGTAATTTCCACATACGCTGAGCATCTCCTGGGTGCGAGGCTTGTATTTCTGTCCATATCTGTTTCCTTCCTGGTACAATTGCTGAGCTGTCCTATCCAAGGCCATCCCTCCACCTGAGCACTAGACACCCTTTATCTTCTTGAGGACAACACACTGCAGCTGCTCTCCCTTCTCCTGCAGCATCAATTTTTCCTTCTAAACTCTGGATGGTTCCCATCAGCATACAAACATGCTGTAATTACAAAATCCTTCTTTGACTCCGAATTTCCCTCCTATGGCCCCTTCCCCCTTTCCTTACTCCCCTTTACAGCGAAACTCTTTGAAGGAGTTCACTGTTCTCCCCATCACCACGACTTCCCCTCTCACTCACTCTTGAATCCAGTCAGGCATTTGCTCCTACATCTCCCACCAGCTTAAACCTCCAGTGGCCACATCTAGTGGGTATTTGTGTTCTTGTCTTAACTGACCTCTCAGCGACTTTCCACCCTGTTGGTCATTCCTTCTTTCTAGAAACACTCCCCTCTCTTGGCTTCACGAAGCCACACTTTCCCTGTTTTTCTTGCTGTTTCCCTGCTCATTCTCTCACTCTCCTTGTCTGGCTCTTCCTCCTCTCTTCCACTTCCAAAGGCTGACCTAGACTCTCTATACCTTGACTCCTCTCTAATTTATACCTTTAGCCCATGCATATTTGAAGCTAGGATGTGTATATCCAATTATCTGCTTGACAGTTGCCTATTTCTACTTGTACATTTCACAAACATTTCAAACTTACAACTCTAAAACATAACTCTGCCCACTGTTCTCACTATCATCTCTCACCTGGATGACACCGTTGCCTTAATTTCTGTCCCTCTTCCACCCTTGTCCTGTGGATCTGCTGCTCTGACTGCTTGTCTGGGTTCTTGTCCCCAAGGTTTTCCTTTCCTCCCTCCCTCTCCCTTCCTTGCCCCTTCCTGTCCCCTTCCTCAGCTTTCCCCCACCCATCAGTGTTGCTGCATGCCTTTTCTGTACCAGGCACTGAGTGGCTGTTGGGGATCCAGAGGTGATGGTAGTGTGGTCCCTGTCCTTAAGGGGCTCCCAGCCAGTGTTCCTCCTTGCTTTCTCTGTATGCTAACTTCCAACTCACTGATGAATTTTCTGCTTTGGTATCTGTGTCCTCTTGTTTGGGGGCTGACACGAGCTCCTAGAAACACCAGCCAGGAGCTCAAGCCAACATCTGCTTCCAGAATCAAGAGCTGAATCTGTAGAGTAGGGTGTAATACCAGCAGCCAAGAGTGAGAGGGGACCAATTAGGAAAGTGAACTTAGGCCCTGGGAAGCACAGTAGGTCAAAATCAGGAAGTCTAGGTTGAGTTATCAAGTCCAGAAATGGGTGAGGCCAGAAATGGGACCCTTGTACACTGTGTTCAGTTGCACAGGTTGTGGACTGCGCAAGAGGCTGCCTACCATGGGGGGCAAGTAGGAACTGAAATCCAGCCTTTGTTCCTGACTACTCTTTTGCCTTGAGCTTGAACCCCAGTTTCGTGGAGAGGCTTCCCACAACGCCCTGTCTGGTGTGGGTCTCCGCTGCTGTTCTGGTTCTTACTTCCCTCTTTGGTCTTCCTAGCTCTTGTCAAACTTGGAATTGTGCATCTATGTGCTGACTTATTTATTACTGGATGTCCCACCAGGCTGCCAGCTCCCGAGGGCAGGAGTCCTCTCTGTCTGGTTCCCCGTGTGTATCTAGCACCTAGCACATTGTGGGCATCGGTTCATATCTGCTGGATGAAGGACCAAGGGCAGAAGCAGAACAGGGGATGGGGGTAAAGAGAGAGGATGAGATAAAAGTGCAGGGGGTAGGCCACAGCAGGTGAGTAGGTGAGACCCACACCCAGCTTTCCTAATTGGCTGAGTCCTGTCTGGTTCCCAAGGTCTCACCAGCTACTCCTGGGTTCCTGCTCAACCTGCCCTTGTCCCTTCCAGGCCCTTGTATTGAGCACCTGCTGTGTGCCAGGTCCTGCACTAGGTGTGGGTGATAGAGGAGGCTTGGATGACCTAGTCCAATCCTAAGCGAACTCACTGTCCCTGGTGAGATGAGGCTCGTGGAGCAGAGAAGCAGGCATGGACGCAGTGGGACGAGTGCAGAGAAGTGGCAGGGGAACCTTGTCTTGCTGGAGAAGCAGAGAGGTCTCAGAGAGGAGAGGGCACCTGGGCTGGGACTCGAAGGAGGCACGTGATTTCCTGGGAGGAAAAAGAAGTGGGGAGAAGGGCACTCTCGCCCGAGGGAGCAGCTGCTGGATGGCAGCAAGTCGCGTTCTTTGTGGCTGCAGCATGGGGTGTGTCTCAGCTACTGGGCTAAGCGATTCAATACTTTCAACCACTCTGCCGGGTAATTATTATTCGTTCTATTTTACAGATGAGGAAACTGAGGCGCAGGCAGGCTAACTGCGATGGCCGAGGCCACACAGTGAGAATGTAGTGAAGATGGTGGAGGTTTTAGGAAAGGATGTGAATGTGAGAGGGGATCCTCGTATTAGTCTGCTCAGGCTGCCACAACCAAGCACCACAAACTGGAGGCTTAAACAGCAGAAATTTATGTCCCCACAGTCCTGAAGGCTAGAAGCCCACCATCAAGGTGTTGTCAGGGTTGGTTTCTCCTGAGGCCTCTCTCCTTTGCTTGCAGATGGCAGCCTTTTCCCTGTGTCTTAACGTGGTCTTCCTTCTGTGTGTTGTCTCTGTCCTAATCCCCTCTTCTTATAAGGACATCAGTCATAACGGATTAGGGCCCACCCTAAGGGCCTCATTTTAACTTAATTACCTCTTTTTTTTTTTGCTGTACGCGGACCTCTCACTGTTGTGGCCTCTCCCGTTGCGGAGCACAGGCTCCG
>NC_041219.1:42206533-42211462 GCF_002837175.3 Physeter macrocephalus | reverse complement strand
CGGACGTGCAGGCTCAGCGGCCATGGCTCACGGGCCCAGCCGCTCCGTGGCATGTGGGATCGTCCCGGACCGGGGCACGAACCCGTGTCCCCTGCATCGGCAGGCGGACCCTCAACCACTGCGCCACCAGGGAAGCCCCTTAATTACCTCTTTAAAGACCCTATGTCCATTACAGTCACATTCTGAGGTCCTGAGGGTTAAGGCTACAACATACGAATTTTGTCAGCTCATACTAGCCCCTCTGTAGGCTGTATGTGGAAGCTGGAGACCAGGGAGGAGCCACGGCACAGCCTGGTGAGGGGTGAGAGGATGCTCTGGGGTGGAAGGTCCCAGCTCCTGTCCTGTCTCCCAATGCCTGCAGCCTCTTATCTTAGAGATGAATTGGGATGTGGCTCTCCGGGAGAAAAGCCGTGATCTCCAGAAGGCCCGGCACAGGTGATCTCAAGGAGCATCCCCTCTCTCCATCCTGTCTCCGTACTGAATTTGGGTCATCCTTTTCTTAAAGGAGACTAATTGATAATCCAGGGTAATAAAATGTTATCACTGTCATTCCATTGAAATGCAACTGGCAATGCCAGGTCCTATAAATCACCCGGAGCTTAAAGAGGAGAGTGAAATGAGCATTGCATTCTTAACCACAAAGCCCATTAATCACATGGCTACAAACCATAAATATGACAAGTACATCCATCAATTGCGCACCTTTCTTTCTGGTCTGCGAGTGCATGCGTTAGCAACTTAATGGATTTAGAAGGCATTTTCTCCTATGGACTCGGAAGCAGAGAGTATTTTATGATTAGCCTCATGGGCCCCAAAGGAGGGAAGGAGGAGACACCTTTCACCAAAGTGCTCGGGGCATCCCAGGCGGTGTCCAGGCAGTGGCTACAGCTACTGATTCTGCTTGTATTCTGGAGACGCAGGAAACCGGAGCCTGGCTTCTGGTGGGAAGGGGCCTTCACTGGCCACGACCTGCCTGCTCCCCCCACTCCACATTTGTCCCCCACAGCTGTGGCTCCTTGACCTGAAGGCTCAGGCCTGCCCTGAGCTAGTCTTTCCCCGGGATTGGAGAGCTTTAGGTAGCTCGAGTTTAATGCTGGAACCACGTCCATTCCTGCTATTTGAGCTACTTTGATTTTGGCTTAATGATGGGCTTCTCTCTCCCCTTTGAGCCTGTGATTGCACCTTACACCTGAGTTCTGTTCACTTACTTGTTTGTCCTCATTTGTTCTATAAACACTTTCCAGCACTTTTATGCATGAGGCTCACTGTCTGTGCCTGACTCATGGGAAACCTAGGTGAACAGACACAGCTCCTGCCCTTTGGGGCTCACGATGGAGCGGGAGGGGGAGATGCACCCTGAGTGTGGAAACGCAGAGACAGAGGTCCACAGATGGCGAGAGCCCTATCCTCTGCTTAGGCATGGGAGCCCTTACCTGTCACCCCCATCCTGACATCACGGCATGGCCTTGCTGGATATATGGATTTCAGCTCCCCAAAGATGCTAAGATATTTTCAGTGTTTTAGCTCATGTTTTTCTTCAGCCTGGAAGGCCTTTCTCCCAGGTCAATGGCTACTCACTCTTCCAGACCCAACCAACCCAATGGTCCCCTTCTCAATGGAACCATGACCCAGTCCCCCAGGCACCCTGGTCTTGCCCTCCCTTGAGCCCTTTGTCACTTATTTATCACCTGTCTGTGTCTTCTATGGGTCTGTGAGCCCCGAAAGGATGGATGCTGGGTCTTGTGCAAAGCCGAAGAGAGGAGCTGATGTTTGGCAGGTGATTAATAGATATTACATAGCACACCCCTGACCTCACTGTGGTTCCTTCCATGTGCATTTCTGTCTTACATGTCTTTGCACCATGTATTGGTTTTCCATTGCTGCTGTAACTAGTTACCACGAACTTGGTGGCTTGAAACAACATGAATTTATGACGTTACATTTCTCACTGAACTAGAAGTCTGAAACAGGTCTCCCTGAGCTAAATCATGGTGCCGGCTGGGCTGCTTTCACTGGGCTCTGGGGAAGAATCCCTTTCCTTACCTCTGCCAGCTTCCAGAGGCTGTCCCTTGGCCCCCTTCCTCCACCTTCAAATCCGGCGATGTTGCATCTCTTTGGTCATTCTTGTGTACTCACATGTCCTTCTCACCACAGCCAGGAAAGAGTCTCTGATTTTAAGGACCCACGTGCTTAGATTGGGCCCACAGGGATAATCTAGGCTAACCTCTCCATCTCTAGGTCCTTAACCTTGATCACATCTGCGAAGTTTCTTTTGACGTGTCAGGCAACATATTCACAAATTCTGGGGATTGGGACACGGACATCTTTGTTATTTTGCCTACCACACACATACAGTTCCCTCTACCTGGAATTTCTTGCCTCCTCTGTGTCCATCTGGCTAACTTCTATGGACCTTTCAAGGCTCATTCAAATATCCTTCTCCCCTGCCTTCCAGGAAACTTACCCTGCACTCCTTGTGTGCTGGGAGCCAATCACTCCCTGCTTAAGTTTCTGTGAAGCCACCTGTATTCTACTGTAATTATTAGTGTATATCTCCTCCTCAGCTGACAACAAACAGTCTTTGGCATTGGGGTCTCTGACTTAGTTGTTTCTATAAAAGGTATTAAAATGTTGGACATAAAAGTGCTCTGTGTTTGTGGAATGAATGACTAATTATGTTTTTTTAATGCAGTTGTATTGGAGAGAGTGGAATTCAAGGCTTATATCTTATAATTTAAAAGGAAATGTGATTTCAGCCTAATTATTCCTATAGGATTTCAAGTCTTATCCAAAGGCCTTTTATACCTTAAATGTTTTTTTCTTGATTACACTCTCACTGCTAACATTCTGATATATTTCCTGCCATGTTCTTTTCTATGCCCATATTTAGGTATTCCAAAATTACATATTTTTACCCATGGGTATTATTACATATTCAGTTTTGTGTCTTGTATTGTTACTTAATATTTTATTGTGAGCAATTCTTCATGCCACTAAATGTTTTTAGAAAACATGACTTGTCATGCATGCTTGTATTTCACTATATGAATGTACTGTTACATGTTCATTGTGTGTACATTATATGAATATACTTGACCATTTCCTTGTTCAATGTCTGAGTGTCTATTGCAATTCACCTTGTGATGACTATCCCTATATATGAATCTTTGTTTATATCTTTAATTATTTCCTTGGGTTAAATTTCTAGGGCCGGAATTATATGGCAAAAGGATGTGTACTTTTTTTTTGTCTTTTTTTTTGTGGTTTGCGGGCCTCTCACTGTTGTGGCCTCTCCCGTTGCGGAGCACAGTCTCCGGACGCGCAGGCTCAGCGGCCACGGCTCACGGGCCCAGCCGCTCCGCGGCATGTGGGATCTTCCCGGACCGGGGCACGAACCCGTGTCCCCTGCATCGGCAGGCGGATTCTCAACCACTGCCCCACCAGGGAAGCCCTCCATTTACTTCATCTTCACAGAAAGCCTTTGCGTGAGGTGCTGTTATTATTTCCATTTTATAGACGAGGAAATTGAGGCACAGAAAAATTAACTTATCCAGACTAGTAAAAGGCAGAACCAGGTATCAAACCCAGAGACCTCTGGCATCAGAACGTGCTCACTCTTAACCCACTCTGCTGGTTACCCCAGAAGTTAGTTGGCACACATGACTCAAACATAGGGGTGGGAGTACATTTCAGGATGAGCCAGAAGCCCGTTGGATTTGCCAAGGGGACCCCCTTTCCAGGGGGCTCCGTCTGTGTGTGTTGGGAGATTTCTCTGACTCTGGTCCTCTCCTTGGGAGCAAGATTCGTCTGGGTTATGCTCTTGTCTGAGTCCTGTTCACAGGCCCTCTGCCTTAGGATTCCCTCTCTAGGGAGGGGGTGAGTAGGGAGGAATGGGGAAGGCGGTAGGAACTGACCCTGACAACCAGTAGGAGTGCGGTTACTGCTGATGGCGGGGGCGCGCCCCCAGGGGCCTGCTCCAGATGGGGCCCTCAGCCACTGGGGGGAAGGCCAGGCCCGGCCAGCCTTGCCCGAGGAAACTTCAGCCTTGGCCTACCCTTCTGCCTTTGGCCTGAGAGCTGTGTGGTTAGCTGTGTCAGAGACCAAAGGGACCTCAGAGGGCATGAGGAAGTGACATCCCAGGCCAGGTGATGTCACCTGGACCGACCCCCAGAGCCCCAAGGGACCTCACAGGAAAGTCAGTCCAACGCCCTCTTCTATGCAGGAAGCTCGGCAGGAGACAGATGCCTCCCTCAAACTGGAGAGAGTGTACTCAAGGGACTGTTTACAAGGTGCAGGTGGAGCTAGGAAACCTTCAAGTGCTGGTGAAGCTTCCGGGCCTGGAAGCATCTGGAGGCACCATCAGTCCTCCACCTGAAGTTGCAACGGATGCAGCTGTTCAGGATCTGGAGAGAGTTGTAGCCATAGGAGAGACCAGGAGACCAGGGTCTTTGGGTTGAGGAAGGAGGGAGCCGGGGAATAAATACTCCAGCCCCTCTCTCCTCCCACCCTCCAGTCCCCTTCTGCTGCCTCCCATTGGTGCTTCCCACAGGGAGCCAGAGGGTCAGGGGCAAGAAATCGGTGTGGCCCAGTGGCATCAGACCCCTGAGTTTAGTTCCCGGCTCTGCCACTTGCTGGCTGTGTGACTTTAAGCAGATACTGTAGGTGAATCTCAGGGTCCTTGACTTTAAGCAGATACTGTAGGTGGATCTCAGGGTCCTTGACTTTAAGCAGATACTGTAGGTGAATCTCACGGTCCTTGCTGGTATAGTGGGGCCAGCGACACTACCACGAAGATTCCAGTGAAGACTAAATGTGACGGTGGGGGCTTCCCTGGTGGCGCAGTGGTTGAGAGTCCGCCTGCCGATGCAGGGGACACGGGTTCGTGCCCCGGTCCGGGAGGATCCCACATGCCGCGGAGCGGCTGGGCCC
>NC_041219.1:42202574-42206295 GCF_002837175.3 Physeter macrocephalus | reverse complement strand
CAGCAGCGAGAGGCCCGCGTACGGCAAAAAAAAAAAAAAAAAAAAAAAAAAAAAATGATGGTGGAAGCCCTGTTCCTCATGGGTTTCTAAATATATTCTCTTGTCAGCTCCCCTCCATCCCTGTGTGGTATCCTTATTTCACAGACGAGGATGCTCAGCGAGAGTTGATGACTTGCCACCCCGGCGAATAGCGGTGGCACCAAAGCCTTGACCACCGCGCAGGCCACTCCCTGTGACAAGTGATGCCAAGTTCACGGAGAGCCTGAGATACATAAGCTCAGAATGTGGCACTTAATATTCTTACAATAACACTTTGTAGATGGCTATGAATGAATAACTACTGGAACTGTATGAAGCACTCTCCTTGAAGTGACCTTAGCAGTTGGGATTATCATCCTCATGGATGGGGAAACAGATCTAGGGAGGTTAAAAGCTTTGTCTCAATCCTACTCTTGCTGTCAGTTTAATTTTAGCACATGGTTTTGCAGCTTTGGGGAAAAATAAACCCAGTATTGTCACTGTCTGCTCACAGGATTATGAGGTCTGGCATATTTAGAGGGGGGAAAAATGGGAAAGTTTGCAGAAAAAAAAAATGCTATGTTCTCCATCCAAGGGAAGGAAAATACTTGGAATAAAATAAAATACCTACCTCTCAATTTTTCAATATTTTTTTTCCTCTAAAATGTTATATCTCTGACAAGGAGCGAAACCTTGGCCTAGGCCAGGGTGACCTGTCACCGTGAGCAAGGCGGAGGGAGAAAAATGAGCCAATTCGTTTCTAAATGGCTCTGTAATTCCAGGGTGTTATCGAGCAGAGACAAAGGACACCCCATAATTCTTGGGAAGGGAATCAGGATCTCCGGAAAGCAGGCACAGACGCTGTCCGGTCCGCCGCAGCCCCCCTGCCACCCTGGGATCCGAGCTCCATAAATACACAGAGAGATCGATCTCCAGGCGCTGCTGGTTTCCCCTGGCCATTATTGATTGTATTCTTAGATGAGTGGAGACTTTTCGACCAGAACCAAGCTCTGTGTATCTTTCTTGGAAGTCTTTGCAGTGCCGAGAGCTCGGCTGAGAGAGGAAGCTGTCTCTGTTCCCTTCTCAGGATGCTGCTTGGCAGCTGTGTCCTGGGCTGGGGGAAATTAGAGGTTTGTCTGTCTGTGGACTCCTCAGTCTTCCAGGAGGTGTCAAGGTTGTGAGTTTCCGCAGGGGAGAAGAAAGTGGCTTCAGCTGATGGCATCTATAGATGTGTTCTATATTCATAAAATCAACCCCAATGATAATTCCTTGTACCTGAACGCAGAGGGAGTGAGATAGCCCCTTGCAGGGTTTCTCAGACTTTAAATGTGTAAGTTACCTGGGCATCTTGTTAAAATGCTGTCTCTGACTCAGCGGGTCTGGATGGTCCTGAGATTGCGCGTTGCTTACAAGCTCCCAGGAGATGCTGGTGCTGATGTTGCTGGATCTGAATAGCCACGTGTAGACCCGGCACCGACTCAGGCCGTGCTTGCGAGCCTTTGATCCTCAGGGCTGCCTTTAATTCCCTTCTTAACCCATACATCGGACATATATGAGCTTCTGCTTTGTGCCAGGCCCTGTGCTGGGCGCTGGGGGCAGACAAGGGATGGAACACAGCGCCTGCCCTCAGATTACCCACAGTTGGATGGGAGAGACCACTGTTTCACAAGCACTGCTAGTGCAATGTGATTCGGTCTTGCGTCCTGCTGGGGGCCACCTCCTAGGTGAGGCTCTAATAATTCTGCTGGGAGGCCTCAGGGAGGTGACACTGAAGCTGGATATTGAAGCGAGATAGGAGCCTTTGAGATGCAGAAGGAGGAAGGCAGCGTGAATATCCGGAGGCCTGGAGGTTTGAGAATGTTTGCTAAGACCAAGGAAACAAGAATGTTGGTTTGGTGGATGTGGAGTGCTGATTTGGCTGTTACCACCAGCCTGGGAGTTTTTTGAGGTCAAAGTCCTCGTCTGGCCTATCTCTGAACCCCCAGCCCTGGCAAACTGCTCAGCAAATACCTAATTAAACCAAAATGAAGCTGATTTGTTCACTTTGGGCAGAAGTGCTCATGCTTTAGTGTACATCAGAATCTCCTGGTGGGCTTGTTAAAGCAGATTCACGGCCCTCACCCTCAGAGTTTCTAAAGCAGTAGCTCTGGGTTGGGGCCCAGAATTTGCATTTCTAACAAGTTCCCAGGCGATGCTGTGCTGCTGATCTAGGAACCACCCTTCGAGAATGGACAGTTAACATTCAACATCATTGTTTTCAGATAAGTGATTAATTCCTCTAGTGGGAGGGGAGTGGGTGGGTTCAAAGAAGACAGTGTGGATTAATGTAGAAAGCATGGCCTTTAGAGCTGGATAGACCAGGTTTAATCAAGTTCTGCCACCTGTGTGACCTTTATGTGATGCTGCTTTCACTTTCCCCATCTGTAGAATGGGCACAGTCACACCCATCATGCATTGTGGTAATAGGCATTTCCGTCTCCTCCACAAAGAAAGGGACTTCAGATCTGGGCATCACAGGATAGAAGACAGACGTTCCATAATACCCATCATAGGACTCTTTAGTAAACTCTCAAGTGAAACCCAACTTAAGCCAGCTTAAGAAATAAAAAAATTATTGGCATATATAACTCAGAAGTGTAGGTGTCTGGAGTCAGGAATGCCTGGATCAGGAATTCAAACGACGCTCTCAGAACTCTCCTTCCATCTTTTGGCTCAGATTTCTTCTGTATTGGCCCCATTGTCAGGTTGGCTCTCTCCCTGTAGCAGCTTTGATGAGCTAGGTAGCGCCAGGATTTTATTGATCCCAGAGGAAAGAGGTTGTCTCTCTCAATATCTCTGGCAAAAGCCCCAGAGATTCGTTCGATTGGCCTGGCCTGGGTCATGTGCCCATCCTGAACCAATTACTGAGCCTGGGGACGGAGAGCTCTGATTGGCCAAAACTTGGTCATATGGAGACTTAAAAAAGAGAGCGTGGGGAGAATTGTTGAGAATTTCCCCTGGAAAGCTGCTCAATGGCCAGAAAAAAAGGGGCAGGGAAAGGATGCCTGGCATTTAAAAATTGCCTTGCTTTCAGAGAGAATTTCTAATCTGGCGTCTTCATCATTTTAGAATTCCTCTCAGTCTGCCTGGCTTAATGAGCTTTTCAAAGGGCTGATAAGGACTTCAGAGCACCTCACATTATAATAGTACTGAGCATTCACATGACACAAAGGGGCAGGTGGTGTTTTATATATCAATTTTACTTATTCTTTTCAATAAGTAGGCACTATTCTTATTTCTTTTCTTACAGATGAGGAAACTGAGGCACAGAGAGGTTAAGTAACTTGCCCAGTGTCACAGAGCTAGTGATTGACCGAGACAAACTGCAAACCCAGGCAGTCTAGTTGTCTGTGTGCCTAACTGCTATGTACACCATCTTGCAAATCTTGAAATCTTATTACTGAAAAATTTCTTAGAGATGATCTCAACCAGTGGCACTCCCCCATCTCCCTACCCCATCACCCCCCCTTTTTTTTTCAAACTTGAGGCCTAGAGAGGAGGATTCATTTGCCTGTGGTTATGCAAACCGGTAACACACAGGATTTTGTTTGTTTGTTTGTTTGTTTTTTTAACATCTTTATTGGAGTATAATTGCTTTACAGTGGTGTGTTAGTTTCTGCTTTAAAACAAAATGAATCAACTATACATATACATATATCCCCAT
>NC_041219.1:42201927-42202338 GCF_002837175.3 Physeter macrocephalus | reverse complement strand
TATGGTATTTGTTTTTCTCTTTCTGACTTACTTCACTCTGTATGACAGACTCTAGGTCCATCCACCTCACTACAAATAACTCATTTTCGTTTCTTTTTGTGGCTGAGTAATATCCATTGTATATATGTGCCGCATCTTCTTTATCCATTTATCTGTTGATGGACACTTAGGTTGCTTCCATGTCCTGGCTATTGTAAATAGTGCTGCAGTGAACACTGTGGTACATGTCTCTGTTTGTATTATGGTTTTCTCAAGGTATATGCCCAGTAGTGGGATTGCTGGGTTGTATGGTAGTTCTATTTTTAGTTTTTTAAGGAACCTCCATACTGTTCTCCATAGTGGCTGTATCAGTTTACATTCCCATCAACAGTGCAAGAGGGTTCCCTTTTCTCCACACCCTCTCCAGCATTT
>NC_041219.1:42199681-42201313 GCF_002837175.3 Physeter macrocephalus | reverse complement strand
CCTCATTGTAGTTTTGATTTGCATTTCTCTAATGATTAGTTATGTTGAGCATCCTTTCATGTGTTTGTTGGCAATCTGTATATCTTCTTTGGAGAAATATCTATTCAGGTCTTCTGCCCATTTTGGGGCTGGGTTGTTTGTTTTTTTGATATTGAGCTGCATGAGCTGCTTGTATATTTTGGAGATTAATCCTTTGTTAGTTGATTTGTTTGCAAATATTTTTTCCTATTCTGAGGGTTGTCTTTTCGTCTTGTTTATGTTTTCCTTTGCTGTGCAAAAGCCTTGAGGTTTCATTAGGTCCCATTTGTTTATTTTTGTTTTTATTTCCATTTCTCTAGGAGGTGGGTCAAAAAGGATCTTGCTGTGATTTATGTCATAGAGTGTTCTGCCTATGTTTTCCTCTAAGAGTTTTATAGTGTCTGGCCTTACATTTAGGTCTTTAATCCATTTTGAGTTTATTTTTGTGTATGGTGTTAGGAAGTGTTCTAATTTCATTCTTTTACGTGTAGCTGTCCAGTTTTCCCAGCACCACCTATTGAAGTGGCTGTCTCTTCTCCATTGTATATTCTTGCCTCCTTTATCAAAATAAGGTGACCGTATGTGCATGGCTTTATCTCTGGGCTTTCTATCCAGTTCCATTGATCAATATTTCTGTTTTTGTGCCAGTACCATACTGTCTTGATTACTGTAGGTTTTTCTGTATACAGGTCCTTTGTCTCCTTAGGTAGGTTTATTCCTAGGTATTTTATTCTTTTTGTTGCAATGGTAAATGCGAGTGTTTCCTTAATTTCTCTTTCAGATTTTTCATCAGTGTATAGGAATGCAAGAGATTTCTGTGGATTAATTTTGTATCCTGCGACTTTATCAAATTCATTGATTAGCTCTAGTAGTTTTCTGGTAGCATCTTTAGGATTCTCTACGTATAGTAGTATGTCATCTGCAAAGAGTGACAGTTTTGCTTCTTCTTTTCCGATTTGGATTCCTTTTATTTCTTTCTCTTCCCTGATTGCTGTAGCTAAAACTTCCAAAACTATGTTGAATAATAGTGGTGAGAGTGGACAACCTTGTCTTGTTTCTAATCTTAGAGGATGTGGTTTCAGTTTTTCACCATTGAGAACGACATTGGCTGTGGGTTTGTCATATATGGGCTTTATTATGTTGAGGCAAGTTCCCTCTATGCCTGTTTTCTGGAGGGTTTTTTAATCATAAATGGGTGTTGAATTTTGTCGAAAGTTTTTTCTGCATCTATTGAGGTGATCTTATGGTTTTTCTCCTTCAATTTGTTAATATGGTTTATCACATTGATTGATTTGCATATATTGAAGAATCCTTGCATTCCTGGGATAAGCCCCACTTGATCATGATGTATGATCCTTTTAATGTGCTGTTGGATTCTGTCTGCTAGTATTTTTTTGAGGATTTTTGCATCCATGTTCATCAGTGATATTGGCCTGTAGTTTTCTTTTTTTGTGACATCTTTGTCTGGTTTTGGTATCAGGGTGATTGTGGCCTTGTAGAATGAGTTTGGGAGTGTTCCTCCTCCTGCTATATTTTGGAAGAGTTTGAGAAGGATAGGTGTTAGCTCTTCTCTAAATGTTTGATAGAATTCGCCTGTGAAGCCATGTGGTCCTG
>NC_041219.1:42191800-42198784 GCF_002837175.3 Physeter macrocephalus | reverse complement strand
ATTGTATTGCTATAAACTTCCCTTTTAGAACTGCTTTTGCTGCATCCCATAGGTTTTGGGTCGTCATGTTTTCATTGTCATTTGTTTCTAGGTATTTTTTGATTTCTTCTTTGATCTCTTCAGTGATCTCTTGGTTATTTAGTAGTGTATTGTTTATCCTCCACGTGTTTGTATTTTTTCCAGATTTTTTTCCTGTAATTGATATCTAGTCTCATAGCGTTGTGATCAGAAAAGATACTTGATACGATTTCAATTTTCTTAAATTTACCAAGGCTTGATTTGTGACCCAAGATATGATCTACGTTGGAGAATGTTCCATGAGCACTTGAGAAGAAAGTGTATTCTGTTGTTTTGGGGTGGAATGTCCTATAAATATCAATTAAGTCCATCTTGTTTAATGTGTCATTTAAAGCTTGTATTTCCTTATTTATTTTCATTTTGGATGATCTGTCCATTGGTGAAAGTGGGGTGTTAAAGTCCCCTACTATGATAACACACACGATTAAATGTTGGTCTTTGAATGCTGAATCTAGTGCCCTTTCTGTGACACCGTCCCTCTCCTCCCCCCTGCTGGGCTCTCTGGAAATAGTCACCCTTCCTAAAATTGTGAAGAAATCAGCTGGACTGCAGGCTGTGAGCCCTTGTCTTGGCATCCCAGCACCTGGCCCTGTGGTCCAGTGCTTGTGGACACTCTCTACGTATGAGTGCTTTGGGGTAACACCAGAAAGCGTTTCCTTATGTGTGACCCAGTCCAACTCCATTTCTTCCGTTCTGACCACCGGCAGGCTGTGCCCACTGGGGCCACGGACAACCTACAAGCCTCGTGGATAAGCCCCTGCACGTTTGCCTCTGGTCGGCACCACTCAGGAATGCCATTTTCCCTGCCACTCGAAGTGGGGTCTGAGGACCACCAGTACCAGCCTCTCCTGGGAGCGCCTTAGAAATGCAGAGTCTCAGGCCCCGTCCCCAATCTGCTGAGTCCGAATCTGCCCTGGCGATTCCTATGCGAAGCCGCGTGTCTCCCAGGCTCTTTGCTATCCTGGAGAGAGGGGAGCGTCACCACTAGGTGGGGGTGTTGCCTGGGCCGAGGCCAGACTGGAGCTGTGGGATCGCCAGGCTGAGCTGAGCAGAGACAGAGCCAGCCAGGCTCTGGGCTGCAAACGAACAAATGTCTCAGGCCGCAAAGTGTCCCCACCGTCCGCACCCACGTGTCCCCCAACTCCCAGCAATCTTGGGATGTTTCAAGATATCCAAACTAGCCCTAAGGAGAAAGATTTCCCCCACGTAGACGATTCAGAAAAAGTGCCCCAGGCTCTATAGCCGCCCTCAGAGCTGGGTTAATTCCATGTGTCGTTGAGGAGACAGAGGGTCCAGGTGGCCCAGCTGGGAAGCGGCTAAGTTGGAGTCCCATTTGAGGACCTTGGCTCCAAAGCCGACGCCCATCTGTCCCTCTGCACTGGCCCCGGTAATGCCCTGAACACCGAGAGCCTTGTTGCAATGAATGTCTAGTCACATTGGGGACTTCTTTGAAGGATGTGGGCAGGAAGGTCATCAGGCTGTAAAAGTCCCGGCCTTTTGTCCAAAACACTTGTCACTGGGCATTGTGGGTCTAGATGTCACTCTCTCAAAGCTGTGTGTGTGTGTGTGTGTGTGTGTGTGTATGTGTGTGTGTGTGTATGTGTGTGTGTGTGTGTGTGTGTGTGTGTGTGTGTGTGTGTGTGTGTGTGTTTACCATCTTTCTCGTCAGGGAGTGACTCTTCGAGTCCCTGGCCCTGCCACTAACTAGCTGTGGCAGACAGGTCACTCACCCTCTCTGAGCTCTGGTCTCCTCATCTCTGAGGTGGGGATGACAGTGCTGTCTCTTGTGTTTGTTGTGAGGATCACAATCCAATGTCATTATCAAGTGAAGGTACCTTCTCAGCTGCAGAGCACGGTACAAAGTGAGATGTGACTGGGGTTGGGGGGCATTAAGCGACAAGGAGGAATTTTGAGGGGCAGGACAGACACTATCGTACTGATGACTCTCCCAAAGCTGTGTGTGTGTGTGTGTGTGTGTGTGTGTATGTGTGTGTGTGTGTATGTGTGTGTGTGTGTGTGTGTGTGTGTTTACCATCTTTCTCGTCAGGGAGTGACTCTTTGAGTCCCTGGCCCTGCCACTAACTAGCTGTGGCAGACAGGTCACTCACCCTGTCTGAGCTCTGGTCTCCTCATCTCTGAGGTGGGGATGACAGTGCTGTCTCTTGTGTTTGTTGTGAGGATCACAATCCAATGTCATTATCAAGTGAAGGTACCTTCTCAGCTGCAGAGCACGGTACAAAGTGAGATGTGACTGGGGTTGGGGGGCATTAAGCGACAAGGAGGAATTTTGAGGGGCAGGACAGACACTATCGTACTGATGTCATCCTGGCTGCGGAGGTCCCCTCACTGTTCCCCATCTTCCATCATCCTCACAGTCCAGTCTCTACACAGCAGCCAGAGTGATGTAAAATCAAAAATGAGATGCAAACTATTATGTAGAGAATGGATAAACAACAAGGTCCTACTGTAGAGCACAGGGAACTATATTCAATATCTTGTGATAAACCATAATGGAAAAGAATATGAAAAAGAATGGACATATTTGTATAACTGAATCACTTTCCTGTACAGCAGGAATTAATACAACATTGTAAATCAACTCTACTTCAATAAAGATAAATGTTAAAAAAAATCAAAAATAGTTTATGATCCCTCCCACCCCTTAAAACCCTTCAGTAGTTTCCCTTTGGCCTTAAAATGAAATCCAGTTCCTTACTCTGATCTACAAGACTCCTCCGCTGCCATGTTCCCCCCTCAGCGCACCCTACTTGCTCTCATTCTCTCCACCCCTTCTTGCTGTCTGTCCCTCACTCCCACCCTGGGATCTTTGCATTTGCTCTTCCCTGAGCCCACTTTGGGGTGGCTACCTCTTTCTTTTTTCATTCAGACCTCAATTTCAATGTCACTTGCTCAGAGTCTGTCTCAGCCCACCAGGTCCAAGTGGCCATCTAGCCCCTCTCTTGGGACAACCTCTGATTTAAATTCTCTGCACAGTATCCTCACTGTCTGATATCCTGCTTGTCTATGAGTCTAGTCTCCCTGGCTAGAGTGTAATCAGTGTTTCAGAAGGGATCTCGCCTGCTTTGCTCACCTTGTCTCCCCAAGACCTAGGACAATCGATGCCTGGCACACAGTAGGCACTCCATAAATCTCTGCTGAATGAATAAATTCACAGTCCTGACTCCTGGGAATGCGCCCAACCCAGGAGGAATAGCCAGATGCTTTCATGGGCTTGTGGCCCCGTGTAGCTGTGCCCCGGCGTGCTCACACCCGCGGGCATCGGGGGAGAAGCCGCCATCTCTGCCCATTTGCACCCTGCCTCCGAGGGATTGGAGGAATTAGGAGGGAGACACGTGCTTGGCCAAATCGCTACACGAAAGCATGGGTTTTCTCCGAAGCCCGTTAATTCTTATGAGTTGGGAGAATAATTAAATCTCATTTTATAATGATGCAGTGTTATCTCACACTTCGGGTTCTGTTGTAATTATTAAGCAGGATGGAAAATAAAACATCCAGATACCATAACTAACTTTCAGATCAGAACAGATGTCAGCTTGGGGAGGGTTAGCAGCTCTGGGGCAAGTGTTTTTTCTTTGCCTTCTTTCTGCCACTGCCTGCCCATCGCTTGCCTCTGTCCCCCCTTCTCTCCATCCGTCTAGACTTGCATCCTTTAATTTCTTTGCTCACGTAGCCAGCAAATATCCACCAGGCACTGCTGGGGGATGGACACGTTTCTGGAGAATGAGAAGTTGAGCGAATTCCTCCTCATCCTGCAAGGCTTAGTGCAAGCAGCCATCACCTCTCCCTCCTGGCTTCCTGGACCCTTTCCTCTCCATTCTCCTGGGAGTTTGTTACTGCTTCCTCTGAGCAACTGGGCACCCAGTGCAAACTCCATATTGAATTTGCACCGAGAACTTGGTGGAAGATGTGTTAGAGGTTTGTGTGTCAGTCTCCCCCACCAGGCTGTCTGCACCTTGAATGCAGGATCATTCCTTTCTTGTGTATCATCATATCCCAATGCCTGGAACAGAACCTGGTACTTAATAGCTGCTCAGTGAATATTTGTTGGATGAATTAAAGTTCTTATTCATTTCTCTCTCTCCAGGAACTAGTTCATGGTCATGCTTAGGAAACATTTGTAGAATGAATGACCAAGGGTTTATCTTCAAAGATGGAGAAGGGGAGAGACTCGGGTAGGGGGAGTCACGGGGGGCCAGAGGAGGAAGGAGGATGGGGGTCTGTATTCGTTTGCTAGGGCTGCTGTCACAAAGGACCATAGACTGGGTGGCCTCAACAGCAGAAACACATTTACTTACAGTTCTGGGGGCTGGAAGTCTGAGATCATGGTGTCAGCAAGCTTGGTTTCTCCCGAGGCCTCTCTCCTTGGCTTGCAGGAGACGATCTTCTCCCCGTGTCCTCACATGGTCCTTCCTCTGTGCATGTCTGTGCCCTAATCTCCTATTCTTATAAGGACACCAGTTGGATTGGATTAGGCCCATCCTAATGACCTCATTTTTAACTTCGTCACCCCTGTAAAAGCACTATCTCCAAGTACAGTCACATGCTGAATTACTGGGGGTCAGGGCTTCACTATGTGAATTTTTGTAGGGACACAAGTCAGCCCATAATGGTGTTTGAGGTCACGTTTGTTACTCTTAAGGAGGTGAAAACTGGACCAAGAGACTCTAATGAGAAAATTGACGGTGGCTCGGGTTGCAGGGTGTGGGTGGTGGGCATCTCCTTCCCCCTCTTGGCTGCCCTCTTCCAGCTGACAATGGACAGCGTCATTCGGGGCACATCTCTGGTCCGGCCACCAGGGGGAGACAGAGCTCCTAGCGCCCGCTCCACGTCTGGGAGCCAGACCCGCAGGGGCAAACCAGCTGGTGCCATCACCTGGTCACCGGTGTCCTGCTGCGGACCCGGTTACCAGGCAGCAGAGTGTGATAGCAAAAGCCCTGGCCCGCATGTCACGAATCCCAGGTTGGGTGGGGGGCGCAGTGGGTGTCCTAGGGCTTGTCACTCGTCGGCTCTGGGACACCCCATTCGTAGCACGGAGTGGCTGTCCTCCCCACTCTCCAGCCTCCTCCCGGCCCTGGCGTTCAGCAAGGGGGATGCTGAGCCCCACATCAGGCTGCCATCTCCAGCTGTCACGCAGGATTAAAAATAGCAGCATAATGATGACAACGTTTTTGGGGGTTCTCTCCCTCCCGTTTTTGAGCATGTGAATTTCTTTTCTCCCAAGTTAGGGGAAGAGTCCTCGATACAATCAGGATTATCCCGTAATGCTTAATGAAGGCCTCCTGGTGCGCAGATTACTCTAAGCCCTTGCTAACCCGCTGAGAGGATGATAGAAATCAGCACTGGTGCAAACCTGTCCCCTCGGTTCTGACAGGGCTGTCGGAGGAGGGGGTTTGAGACCTTGACCCTGAGGCTGTGGCCTGGCTTCCTGAGACAGGGATTCAACAAGGAGAGGGGGCTGGGTGCCTATTGTGCACCAGGCAGCGCTGCTGTCTTGGCAGATGCTCTATGAGACGGGCACCGTTGGAAGGAGCCCTGGGGGGAGACGCCTCACTGGTTCCCACCCAGTTCTGCCTCTAGATACTGTGCGCCGGAGAGTTAGCCACTCCTCTGCGCAGCACCTTCTCAGAAAATGTGGAGAGTAGGTTCCATCCTGCAGGTTAACATTATTTTATTGGTCCTGGCTGCCTGAATGTTTTGCTGAGAAGCACGTGAAGGCCACATCCCTTGGGCTCTTCAAAGACAGAAGGCTGTGATTGATTAGTGATGTCTGCCATGGCCCAGACTGGGAGAGTATAAATGCTACTCGTTTATCACCCCTGGACCAAATGAACTCTAAGGCTCATTCCAACTCTGGTATCTTATTAAATCCCAGGGATATTCATCCCATGAGCAAAACATCCGTAATATTCTTACTGTGGCTTCTTACTAAGTCCTTTAGACATCATTTTCTATCAAATATTGGTGGTGAGGAGTGTATGCGGTGGTTCTGTGGTTTGCTACGCAGCTCTCAGGCTGGAGCACCCATTTCTTTCCCTCAGTTGCTGGGATCGGAGGCTGCTGGTGGCTCACGGCTTAGTCCCTTTCTAGGCATTGCGCTCAGTTGGAGAGAGTGACTTTGTCCTAGATAATCTCCCAGCGCCCTGCCAGGAGCCACCTGTATGCGGTGACTGGTCCCTTGAGGAATATAATTCAGGACAACTTGGAAAGGCCATCCCAGCTCTGGAACAGTTCGTGGGAGCAGCTGAGCTTCTGTAATCACTGCGTCTGAGCCCAACTTTTCTCTCTGCCCGCCCTGCAACCTGTACTTTCTCAGAGGTGCTGAAAAGGTCCCCGCCTACCCCACCCCCACCAAGAAACAGCCTGCAGACACATCTCCATCTCAGAGTCGGTTTCTAGTGAACCCAACCTGAGGAGGGTGTGAGTCCAGAGTGGACCCATGCATGTCAGTGACCTGGGTCACCTCAGTTCCCACGTGCCTTGCTCCCCTGCCTTTGAGCAAAGCTGATCCACTGGGTTCACAGCCTGTCGAGAGGAGAGGCCGTGCCTGCTGGGAAGGGCCAGCTAATCAGTGGATGCTACTGTCCCTTCTCACCTAGTGACAGCCTTCCAACCATCTAATCAGACGATGTAACCTCCTGCGGTGCCTCCCAGCTCTCGGTCCTCGGTGCTGTGAAACCGGCCCTCTGCCTGTCTCTAATAAGGACACTTGTCATTGGATTTAGGAGCCACCAGGATAATCCAGGGTAAATTCTTCTCCTCAAGATCCTTAGTACTCTCTTCAAAGATCCTTTTTCCAGGGCTTCCCTGGTGGCGCAGTGGTTGAGAATCCGCCTGCCGATGCAGGGGACACGGGTTCGTGCCCCGGTCCGGGAAGATCCCACATGC
>NC_041219.1:42187236-42191418 GCF_002837175.3 Physeter macrocephalus | reverse complement strand
TGGCATGTGGGATCTTCCCGGACCGGGGCACGAACCCGTGTCCCCTGCATCGGCAGGCGGATTCTCAACCACTGCGCCACCAGGGAAGCCCGGTTTCAGGGTTTTGATGTGGATATTTTTGGGGGCCATTTTCTGGCCTGCCATGCCTACTAGGGATGGAAGGAGTGGATGTTTGTAGGAGGCACAGTCTATTGTCGGGGACTCCCGGGCCAAACCAGCGTGAGAGCCGGGGAGGTCAGCTGTCCGGTCAGGGCTAGTCTCCTTTTCTTTCCCTGCCTTCATCACTGCCCTCTCCTCTGCTGCCTTCTCTGAAGAGGAGCTGTGTTGTGTTTCTCTCCACTGTCCCCCCCGACCCCCCAAATGGGATTCCAAGGACAGAATGGTCTGGAGACGGTCCTGGTGAGAGGAAGCACAGTTGTGGACTGTGCACTGGCCCACCTGTCAGGGCCCCTTGTAAGTGCGTCCCCAAAGCTCAGCTTCTTTTTTGACATGAGTTACAAATTCAGCTCATTTCTGGATCATGGTCCTTCTGGGAAATTAATGGAACAAAAAGAAATCTTGTTCTAAAGTTTCGACACTTTTCATAAATCAGTAGTCCACTCAAAAGTCAATGTTCTTTTATGGCATTGACTTTTATATCGGCCTTAGTTTGGTCAGGAAAATGGAAGCCTCTCTATGTGTTCCAAGCAGGAAGGTTTACTACAGAAGCAGGGGCCTACGTAACAGCTGGAAAAGTGAGGGGGACAGAGGTCAGAGGAACTGCTCCCCAAATCCAGGGATGTTGACCTGGCCTGAAGCACTGAAGCAGGTGGTTCTCAAAAGTCTGCCAAGAGACAGCTGCAATGCCTGGGGAACTCTAGAACCTCCTTCCAGCCACCTTGGTTGGTCGCAGTGAAGCCAGTGGTTCTCAAGATCTGCTACTTCTTGAGAATGATGCTTCCCCTTCTCTTCCGCCTTCCAAATCTCATGCCACCTCCTTTCAGTGGCAGACTCTACCCCAGAGTCATATAGGCCAGGAGGTTCTGTAAAGTGTGATTCCCACGTTTTCCTTTGTAATGCAGAGATCATAGAAGGAAGAGTGAGGGAGTGGGCTGGAAACAAGACAATTGGCATGGGTTTCAAATGATTTTGCTCCTTCTGAAACCTGTCTCTTTCTTTTCTTGCTCTAAAAAGAGGACCCTATTTGCCAGGGGTTGGGTAAGAGGCCCACAATATCTTTGGGATAAAGGTCCATTCATACTTAAGTGAGATGGAGGAGAGCATCCACTGTACATTAAAGGATGCTTGGAGAGGGGACCATGGGTGAGGCAGTAGAAGCAGCCTCGTGTAGTGGACAAAGCCTGGGCCCTGCAGACAGATCGATTGGGGTCAAACCCTAGCTCGGCTCTTTGACAATGCTAGCCTCGGTTTCCCCACATTTCACTGCGATGAAGATCTACTTGTCAGGGAAGGGGGATAGAACATTTTTTATGTAGTAGTATGTAGTTTGGGTGATAATTTTTAAATATTTAGATGTATGGTTATGGCTGCTTCTAGGGTATATGGGAGCTGGGGCAAATATTTGCGGGTCCCTGTTTACGTGAACAGCCCTGAGCCCCGCCCAATCAGTATGCCAGCCTCATTCTGTGGCCCAGCCCCAAATAATCTCAGGAAAGAAGTACCACGCCGGCCACTGGGGACCATTTGCATGCTCAGCGCCCCTCCTGGAACCGGAGCTGGGTCATGGGCCAGAGAAGGGGGCTGGGGGTGGGAGGGAGAGGGTCAGAGAGCACCACAAAGGAGAGAAGTGGGAACTGTGGCCCACATAGGACCCAGCCTGCACTTGGAGCATCACTCCAGGCTGGCATTGCTGGCTGTTGCTGGTCAGAGGCCCTGGAGGAGGATTAGAACTTTCGAGAAGGCATGCTAAATGTAGGGCCCCCGGGCCTGGGCCCGTCTCAGGGCAGTACTGCGCACGTCACTTGGGCCTCCATCTCGTCTCCCCACGAATGTTGGGAGTGGACCTGATCCTGCCCAGGACACAGTGTGGTCCAGCCAGGTCTCAGTCTAGTATTTCCCAGATGAGCAGCAGGTCCCCCTTTTGTGGGTGCTCTCTGCCCAGACTCCCTCTCCTTAGGAGTGGGATTCCCATTCCCCGTGAGCCAGCTCGGATACTGGAAGTGTCCTCCTTTCCCAAAGAGCATCTTTTCTCAGAAGCCTCTGATGGCTTTCTTCCTGCTCTCAGGTTAAAGTCAAGGCCCCAGCCTGGCATTCCAGGCCCTTCCTGAGCCGGCGGAATGAGCCTTTCCAGGCTTTTCTCCTGCTACTCTCCCTGTGCAATTGCCTCTGTAGCTATTGGGATGATCTTTTAATTCCAGTTCAATTTAAATTGAATGAGCAATTACCTGGTGCCGAGAACCAGGCAGGCAGTGGTTTCTGACCTTAGGCTCCTGTAATTCCCTCTTTTTAGAGGGATCTTCTCAGCAACCCTCCTCCTCCTCCAGATGTCACGTCCTGTAGTTTTTTCTTTCACATTCGCATGCCACTTTGCTTCTTCTTTTCATTATGGCACTAACCCAGTTAATCTGGTCCAATCCAATCCAATTCACACTTATCACATATCACATATCAAAGATACTCACTGGTGAAGACCCAGGCTTTGGGGTCAGAGAGTTTGAGTCCCGGCCCTGACATGTACTAGCCGTCTAACCTCGGGTAATCCACCACCTCTCTCTGAGCCTCAGTTCTTTCATCTGTAAAATGGGAATAATAGTAGCACTACCTCATAGGGTTTTTTTTTTCTAACTTTTTATTTTATATTGGAGTATAGTTGATAAACAGTGTTGTGTTAGTTTCAGGTGTACAGCTAAGTGATTCAGTTACACATACACATGTATCGTCACGTCCTGTAGTTTTTTCTTTCACATTCGCATGCCACTTTGCTTCTTCTTTTCATTATGGCACTAACCCAGTTAATCTGGTCCAATCCAATCCAATTCACACTTATCACATATCACATATCAAAGATACTCACTGGTGAAGACCCAGGCTTTGGGGTCAGAGAGTTTGAGTCCCGGCCCTGACATGTACTAGCCGTCTAACCTCGGGTAATCCACCACCTCTCTCTGAGCCTCAGTTCTTTCATCTGTAAAATGGGAATAATAGTAGCACTACCTCATAGGGTTTTTTTTTTTCTAACTTTTTATTTTATATTGGAGTATAGTTGATTAACAGTGTTGTGTTAGTTTCAGGTGTACAGCTAAGTGATTCAGTTACACATACACATGTATCTATTCTTTTCCAAATTCTTTTCCCATTTAGGTTGTTACATAATATTGAGCAGGGTTCCCTGCACTATACAGAAGGTCCTTGTTGGTTATCTGTTTTGAATATAACAGTATGTACATGCCAATCCCAAACTCCCTATCCCTCCCCCTCCCCCACTCCCATCCCTCCTGGGAACCGTAAGTTGAGAATTCAGTGAACTAAGGAAGGTGATGAGGACACTTAGAGCCTGGCCTTAAGCTTAATATCTGGCACCAGTAAATGTTCAATAACTGTTCGTCGTTACTGTTATCCTGGCTGCTAATTGTTTACCTTCCTGGTCCTCTACACCCTGCTGCGATGAATGCACACAGGTGGCACAGCCCCTGCTCTCAAGGAGCTCACAAGTTGGGTGTAGAAGCGGATAGGTAATTCGAATACACTGCGTAAGTTCCGTAATAGGAGTTTGAGCTTGTCTGCCGGCGGACTCGGGGAAGGCCTCACAGGAGGAGGTGTCCCTTGGGCTCACCTGGAAGGAAGGGCAGGGTGGTTGGCAGGTGGGGAGCATACATCTCCAAAGTGAGGGGCTCGAGCTGGGTGATGCCTGATGTCTGGTATAAAATGCCTGGAGCCAACTGGACGGTCAGGTGACCATGAGGCTGCTGTCCCAGGCAAGGGCCTTGAGTTGGCTCTGGCCTGGTCATCCTGGGATGCCAGCGGCCGTGGGGAGTCCTCCTTGTGGGAGAACCGAGGGGGCTCATTTTCTCTCTCCTCGCCTCCCTCTCTGGGACCTGATTCGGGCACGTTCCTCTGCTTGGAATGCCCGTTCCCCTCCTGGTGGATTCTTTTTTTTTTTTTTTTTTTGCAGTACACGGGCCTCTCACTGTTGTGGCCTCTCCCGTTGCGGAGCGCAGGCTCCGGACGCGCAGGCTCAGCGGC
>NC_041219.1:42184628-42187216 GCF_002837175.3 Physeter macrocephalus | reverse complement strand
GCTCCGCGGCACGTGGGATCTTCCCCGACCGGGGCACGAACCCGTGTCCCCTGCATCGGCAGGCGGACTCCCAACCACTGCGCCACCAGGGAAGCCCCGTGGTGGATTCTTGAAGCTGAATCTGGCCTCTGTACCCCGACACCAAATTAAATCTCAGAAACAGAGTTTTGGGTGAAGTAGGAAAGAATAGCTTTATTGCTTTGCCAGGCACAGGGGGCCACAGCGGGCTAATGCCCTCAGAACTGTGTGTCCCAACCTGGAGAGGGTCCTGAGAAGTTCTATAGCAAAATGGGTCAAAGAGGGCGTGGTCAGCTCGTGGACGCGCTTCCGATGGGTTGGTGGTGGGGAAAGTGGGAGTCGGCATCATCAACCTGGTTCCAGCTGGTCTGGGGTCTCCCGTGCTTGTGGGCAGCGTGCAGGTAATTTCTCCCCCCTGGTGGGGGGTTTCAGTATCTGCAAATCAGCTCAAAGATATGGTTATGTGTATCCCTTGAGGGAGAACCAGGACCCTGCCCCAAGGCTGCACTATTGTTTCTTTCTTTCTTTCTTTTTTTAAACATCTTTGTTGGAGTATAATTGCTTTACAATGGCGTGTTAGTTTCTGCTTTATAACAAAGTGAATCAGTTATACATATACATATGTATATCCCCTCCCTCTTGCGTCTTGTCTCCCTCCCTCCCACCCTCCCTATCCCACCCCTCTAGGTGGTCACAGAGCACCCAGCTGATCTCCCTGTGCTATGCGGCTGCTTCCCACTGGCTATCTATTTTACGTTTGGTAGTGTAGATATGTCCGTGCCACTCTCTCACTTTGTCCCAGCTTACCCCTCCCCCTCCCCATATGGAGAACCTAGGGGTAAGACGGGAATAAAGACACGTCCTACTAGAGCATGGACTTGCACTATTGTTTCTTAACTGCTCCTCCCTGGTGTCCACACCCCCTCCCTTTCCTAGTTAGCATCTGTTCGAACCTGCCCTTTGGAACTCAGGGACAGGCATGGAGGCTGAATGAAGCCTATTTCCTGCAATCAAGAAATGGGGGACACAGGAAGGCTTTTGTGCCCAGGAGCCCCACAGGCTCCTGCTTGGTATCACTCTTACTCACCCTTCAGTACGTGGCCCAGGTGACCCCTTGTGTCTCTGTGAGCTCCCTCGGCACCGCCATAGACCCTGGCATCCCCACTCTCGTGACACCTATTGCTGTGGGCTATGGTTTTTTGTTTACCTGCTCGCCTTCTTCCCCTGTAGGCCGAGGGCCTCGAGCACGGGGCCTCTGGAGGCAGGGTTGTGACTCATTATTCCTCGAGTCCCAGCGCCCAGTAGAGCGACTGTTTGCTGATGGTTGCGTTGATTCCCGGACTTCCAGGCCTCGCGGGAGAGACCCTGCGTACACATGCACCCATTTTAATTAGCTGGCCCGGCCTGTCTCCTGAACGATCCCGTTTTGGGTTTTCTGCACATCCTGACTGCTGCATTCAGCCTCACCACCTCTTGGGAGATGGGGGGAAAATGAGGCAAATGGCTTTCAAAGGCCCAATTACGGCAGCCACGGTAATTCATTCCAGGCGGCCCCAGCCCTGCTGGTCTCCCCAGGTCATTGGCTGTGATTTGGGGGTCCTGGATGGAGATGTTTGATGGTTGAAATGTGCCAGTGTGATGCCATCCACCATGTGCTGTCCCAGACTGTGCATCATCTCATCAAACCCCTCCCGTAAACTCTGAGTCAGTACCACTCCCACTTTACAGATGGGTAAACCGAGGCTTATGGAGGTGAGGGGACTTGCCCACTGTCATGCGGGTGACAGCAAAGGCAGGGACTGTGGGAATCCCGCTGTGCTTTTCTTCTCAGCTGCTGGGAGCCTGGACCCACCGACCCTGCAGTTCTGGGGTCACGAGAGACTGAGCAGTCAGCTGACCAAACCTGTGGCCAAACTTTACCTTTTTTTAAATTGATGTATAGTTGATTTACAATGTTGTGTTAATTTCTGGTGTACAGCAAAGTGACTCAATTATATAGATATGTATCTTTTTCGTATTCTTTTCCATTTTGGTTTATCACAGGACATTGAATATAGTTCCCTGTGCTATGCAGTAGGACCTTGTTGTTTATCTGTTTTATATATAGTAGTTTGTATCTGCTGATCCCAAACTCCTAATTTATCCTGCCCCCGACCTTTCCCCTTTGGCATCCATGTTTGCTGTCGAAGTCTGTGAGTCTGTTTCTATTTTGTAAATAAGTTCATTTGTATCATCTTTTTAGATTCCACATTTAAGTGATATCATGATTTGCCTTTCTCTGTCTGACTTACTTCACTTAGTATGATAATCTCTAGGTCCATCCATATTGCTGCAAATGTCATTATTTCATTCTTCTTTATGATTGAGTAGTATTCCATTGTGTGTGTGCGTGTGCGTGTGTGTGTGTGTGTGTGTGTATCACATCTTCTTTATCCATTCATCTGTCAGTGAACATTTAGGTTCCTTCCATGTCTTGGCTATTGTAAATAGTGCTGCTATGAACATTGGGGTGCATGTATCTTTTCAAATTAGAGTTTTCTCTGGATATATGCCCAGGAGTGGGATTGCTG
>NC_041219.1:42164611-42179036 GCF_002837175.3 Physeter macrocephalus | reverse complement strand
TTTTTTTTTGCAGTACACGGGCCTCTCACTGTTGTGGCCTCTCCTGTTGCGGAGCGCAGGCTCCGGACGCGCAGGCTCAGCGGCCACGGCTCACGGGCCCAGCCGCTCCGCGGCACGTGGGATCTTCCCCGACCGGGGCACGAACCCGTGTCCCCTGCATCGGCAGGCGGACTCCCAACCACTGCGCCACCAGGGAAGCCCCGTGGTGGATTCTTGAAGCTGAATCTGGCCTCTGTACCCCGACACCAAATTAAATCTCAGAAACAGAGTTTTGGGTGAAGTAGGAAAGAATAGCTTTATTGCTTTGCCAGGCACAGGGGGCCACAGCGGGCTAATGCCCTCAGAACTGTGTGTCCCAACCTGGAGAGGGTCCTGAGAAGTTCTATAGCAAAATGGGTCAAAGAGGGCGTGGTCAGCTCGTGGACGCGCTTCCGATGGGTTGGTGGTGGGGAAAGTGGGAGTCGGCATCATCAACCTGGTTCCAGCTGGTCTGGGGTCTCCCGTGCTTGTGGGCAGCGTGCAGGTAATTTCTCCCCCCTGGTGGGGGGTTTCAGTATCTGCAAATCAGCTCAAAGATATGGTTATGTGTATCCCTTGAGGGAGAACCAGGACCCTGCCCCAAGGCTGCACTATTGTTTCTTTCTTTCTTTCTTTTTTTAAACCTCTTTGTTGGAGTATAATTGCTTTACAATGGCGTGTTAGTTTCTGCTTTATAACAAAGTGAATCAGTTATACATATACATATGTATATCCCCTCCCTCTTGCGTCTTGTCTCCCTCCCTCCCACCCTCCCTATCCCACCCCTCTAGGTGGTCACAGAGCACCCAGCTGATCTCCCTGTGCTATGCGGCTGCTTCCCACTGGCTATCTATTTTACGTTTGGTAGTGTAGATATGTCCGTGCCACTCTCTCACTTTGTCCCAGCTTACCCCTCCCCCTCCCCATATGGAGAACCTAGGGGTAAGACGGGAATAAAGACACGTCCTACTAGAGCATGGACTTGCACTATTGTTTCTTAACTGCTCCTCCCTGGTGTCCACACCCCCTCCCTTTCCTAGTTAGCATCTGTTCGAACCTGCCCTTTGGAACTCAGGGACAGGCATGGAGGCTGAATGAAGCCTATTTCCTGCAATCAAGAAATGGGGGACACAGGAAGGCTTTTGTGCCCAGGAGCCCCACAGGCTCCTGCTTGGTATCACTCTTACTCACCCTTCAGTACGTGGCCCAGGTGACCCCTTGTGTCTCTGTGAGCTCCCTCGGCACCGCCATAGACCCTGGCATCCCCACTCTCGTGACACCTATTGCTGTGGGCTATGGTTTTTTGTTTACCTGCTCGCCTTCTTCCCCTGTAGGCCGAGGGCCTCGAGCACGGGGCCTCTGGAGGCAGGGTTGTGACTCATTATTCCTCGAGTCCCAGCGCCCAGTAGAGCGACTGTTTGCTGATGGTTGCGTTGATTCCCGGACTTCCAGGCCTCGCGGGAGAGACCCTGCGTACACATGCACCCATTTTAATTAGCTGGCCCGGCCTGTCTCCTGAACGATCCCGTTTTGGGTTTTCTGCACATCCTGACTGCTGCATTCAGCCTCACCACCTCTTGGGAGATGGGGGGAAAATGAGGCAAATGGCTTTCAAAGGCCCAATTACGGCAGCCACGGTAATTCATTCCAGGCGGCCCCAGCCCTGCTGGTCTCCCCAGGTCATTGGCTGTGATTTGGGGGTCCTGGATGGAGATGTTTGATGGTTGAAATGTGCCAGTGTGATGCCATCCACCATGTGCTGTCCCAGACTGTGCATCATCTCATCAAACCCCTCCCGTAAACTCTGAGTCAGTACCACTCCCACTTTACAGATGGGTAAACCGAGGCTTATGGAGGTGAGGGGACTTGCCCACTGTCATGCGGGTGACAGCAAAGGCAGGGACTGTGGGAATCCCGCTGTGCTTTTCTTCTCAGCTGCTGGGAGCCTGGACCCACCGACCCTGCAGTTCTGGGGTCACGAGAGACTGAGCAGTCAGCTGACCAAACCTGTGGCCAAACTTTACCTTTTTTTAAATTGATGTATAGTTGATTTACAATGTTGTGTTAATTTCTGGTGTACAGCAAAGTGACTCAATTATATAGATATGTATCTTTTTCGTATTCTTTTCCATTTTGGTTTATCACAGGACATTGAATATAGTTCCCTGTGCTATGCAGTAGGACCTTGTTGTTTATCTGTTTTATATATAGTAGTTTGTATCTGCTGATCCCAAACTCCTAATTTATCCTGCCCCCGACCTTTCCCCTTTGGCATCCATGTTTGCTGTCGAAGTCTGTGAGTCTGTTTCTATTTTGTAAATAAGTTCATTTGTATCATCTTTTTAGATTCCACATTTAAGTGATATCATAATTTGCCTTTCTCTGTCTGACTTACTTCACTTAGTATGATAATCTCTAGGTCCATCCATATTGCTGCAAATGTCATTATTTCATTCTTCTTTATGATTGAGTAGTATTCCATTGTGTGTGTGCGTGTGCGTGTGTGTGTGTGTGTGTGTGTATCACATCTTCTTTATCCATTCATCTGTCAGTGAACATTTAGGTTCCTTCCATGTCTTGGCTATTGTAAATAGTGCTGCTATGAACATTGGGGTGCATGTATCTTTTCAAATTAGAGTTTTCTCTGGATATATGCCCAGGAGTGGGATTGCTGGATCATATGGCAACTTTACTTTTAGTTTTTTAAGGAACCTCCATACTGTTCTCCATAGTGGCTGCACCAATTTACATTTCCACCAACAGTGCAGGAGGGTTCCCTTTCTCCACACCCTCTCCAGCGTTTATCATTTGTAGACTCTTTAATGATGGTGGTATGAGGTAGTATCTCATTGTAGTTTTGATGGGCATTAAGGGCAGTTATTTCTAACATCAGAACACCAGTGAACATTCTCCATGAGAAACCCAGGAGGGGAAGAGGTGAGAAGGAAACTCTTTCAGCTGACCACCTGCTATGGGTCAGGTGCTCTGCTGGATACTGGAGATACATTCTCAGTTCAGCCTCACATTATTTCTGCCAGGAAACAAGGACAATCCCAATTTCTATGATGACAACACTCAAGTTCAAGTTCTCTGAATTGCCTGAGGCCATAGAGCTAGAAACTATCAAAACTGGGATTAGCACTCAAGTTCAAGGCTTCCACTAGCTCATATGGCATTATGAAGCTCATTATGCACATTAGAAGAAGGTCCATCCTCCAGGCAGATGAAGCCCTGTACCAGGATGCACTGCCTCATGAATTGAACCCGGGCGGTATTCCAGCAGACCTCCTCATTCCCTCAGCTGAGCACGTTTGTGCAGTGCGTGACCTCAACAAACATACATGGCAGCCCTGCCTGAGTCTGTCTCCTAATCATGTGCTCTTCAAGTCACCTCATGCCACCTCTCAGCTGGGTGGAATTGCCTCCTCCATAGATATTCCTTCCATTTAGTGGTTGGATGAGAAACATAGAATCAAAGAAGGAGTAGAACTGAGGTCATCAAATCCTAGTCCCTCATTTTCCAGATGAGGAAACTGACAACCAGAGGGTAGAAGTGACCGCTGAGGACACATCTTGAATCACGAAGAGAAACTGCTAGCTCACCAGCCTCCCCACCCAGTTCCCCTCTCGCCCAGGAAGGGGCTTGGCCTCAGACCACCTGTCCTCAGTTCTGGGAATTTTATCCCAAACCATAAGACCATCCAGGTCACTGCCAGGCCCTGACGCCTGACACTGATCAATTTCCTTTCCTTTTCAGGATGACCAAGAGTTTGGGCCTTCACCCATCACCCTCAGGATTTTGCCAAAATGTCTCTCCTGAGGACACACTGGTGGAAGTTTGGTGAGTGACTTTTTTCCTGTATGTTACTCTCAAAGGGTAGAGCCACCTCACTGTGGTTAGAATTAAATGTAAGAAAGCATTTGATGGCAGACACATCGGTCCCCAAGTGCACTGAAGGGTTGTTCCCTCCCTCTGTCCTCTCCCTGGTCCTCCTGCTTTCAAATACAGGAGGGGCCGTTCTTCTAAGATATTCGTGCTTACGAGACCAGGGTTGTTGGCAGCGGAGATATTCAGAGTGTTTAACCCCTGGCAGTTCCTGGCACATTTGAAAGATCCAAGAGCGCAAAATGCAGGAGAGAAAAAAGGCAACCAAAGCGGAAGTGGGAACTAAGCTAAGGCAAGCAGGATGCGGGGCGCATTTCCAGCAGCATGGATGGACCTAGAGATGATCCTACTAAGTGAAGTAAGTCAGACAGAGCCCGTGACAGGGCCCGTGAGCCTGCGTCAGGACTGATGCAGGCTGTAGCTAGGCAGGGTCCTGGGGACCCCTGCGGCTCCCTGAGGCCACATGGTGCGTAGTCCTAGGACAGAGGCAAGGGGCAGGGTTGCGGATTCAGAATAGAAATGACTCGATATTTGACAAATGGCCTTCCTGTACCCGTGCCTCTAGGCTAACTGTCACCCCTGGTTGTTGGTGAAAAGTGCTTGAGCTCTGATTCCACCCCCACCAGCCACTTTCCCCAAGTCTGGGCCACGCCCAGTGGAATCAGAGAAGTTGCCCGCTGACCAGGTCAGAATTCCAGCTGGAAACTTTCTCTGGGATGGGGTGGGGTGCTGCCCTCTCCTCCCTTTACCTTTTCACCACTGTGCCCTGCTGGCGACCCAGGTTTATGGGGCTGCCTATCTTCTCCCACAGCTGCAAGGGGAGCTTGCACTGATTACACTTGACAAAGCACAAACACCCGTCCTGCTCTGGCAGGAGGGCAACATGGGCTCTAATTGTTTTATGGGCTTTTCACACTCAGAGAAGAGGGGGAGAAACGCCAGCCACACGGGGTTTCTAGTCTACCGTTTCCTCCTTGTCAACCCCTCCCGAGTCCCCAGAAGGCTTCAGAGTGGTGGAGAGAAAGCATCTCACAATTGGCCTTTCCACTTGGTGAAAAGAGGCAGAGGACTCCCCCCAGAGCCAGACAGAGGCCCCCATCTTACTCGTCCTCCTGCCAGGCCTGATGATGGCCACTGGGCCTCTGAACCCAGCCCACTCGGGGAGCTGCGCAAAGCCTGCTCTGTGGAGTAGAAAGAATCACTGCTGTCATGAGCATCCTGGCACCCCTCCCGTCCTCCAAACTCCAAAGGCTGACATCTGTCATCTCCTGGTGCCGCCAACAGCCCAGGAGTGGGTGGGATGGGGGCCGGCCAGGAGAAGCGAAGATTATTACCCACACTTCCCAGATGAGGAAACTGAGGCGAGGGATGGTAAGGGACCTGCCCACGATGGCACAGCCAGGCGGCGGAGCTGGGATCTGAAAGGCTCCTGAGTCCCAGTGTGTCCTGTCTGGTGTGCATCTCGGCCTCACTCTGACCTCCTCTCCTCTCCCCCGCAACCCCTTCCCTCTCCTTCTCTCTCTCTTTCTCTCTTTGTGCCTGTCTCCCTGTGTCTGTTTCTCTCTCTTTCTCTGTCTGTCTGTCTCTGTTTCTCTCTGTCGGTCTCTATGTCCCTATCCCTCTCTTTCGCTCTCTGTCTCTCTCTGTGTGACCCCTTTTCGGCCAGCGGCTGGGACACTGAGAACACCTCAGGTCCAAACCTTTCTCCCATGCACTCCCCTCTGCTATTTTGTTATCTACTTGTATACGCCATTAGCTTTTATCTTGTTGTGTCACATATGTCTCTGTACACTACCTTGAAACCTCTGGGGAACAGAACAAGGCAGGGCAGAGATAAATACATTGAATTTAAATGTGCCAGGTTAGGTGAAAGCAAAGTTCACCTTTGCAGCTGAGAGAGGGTTCCGCAGCTACGTGGGCTGCCCGCCGCTCCCCATCACCCGGCTTCCCTCCTGCCCTCAGAGGCTGCGCTGAAAATTTGCAGTGAATTCACAGATGAATTCACTCGGACTAGACCAGAGGTTTGCAAAGTGACCCGTGGAGCCTCCAGGCTTCTGTGCCCCCTGGCGCTGCAGCATCTGTAGCTCAATGCTCCTGGCTCCCAGTTTCCACCGGAGCCTTCCGCTTTTCCTGATTTATTTATCAAGCTTTGGCATGAGATTGAAGGAAGATTTCCCACCTAAGGACAGTCTGAAAAGCCGTAGAAGTAGATGGACTCTACAGATCTTTCAAGTCCTAAAAGTTTGACGATAACGTCCCCTTTGGAAAGGAGCAGCATTCCGAGTCACCCCTGCGCTCCACAACCTGTCCCTTCCAGGACCTCAAGATCTTTCAGTTCAGGGTGAAGCCAGCCAGGCTCCTTGGGCACAAAATTAAGGAGGTGCGTGCTCTCAGGGCTGGGCAATGCCCCTGCACTTTAAGGAGTGAGTGCCCCCTTAAGTTTGCGCCCTGCATCTTTTTTGTAAAATGTATTTTATTGAAGTATAGTTGATTTACAATTTGTGTTGATTTCTGCTGTGCAGCAAAGTGGTTCAGTTATACATATATATATACACATGCTTTTTCATATTCGTTTCCATTATAATTTATCATAGGACGGTAGGACCTTGTTGTTTATCCATTCTATATGTACTAGTTTGCACCTGCTATCCCCAGACTCCCAATCCATCCTTCCCCCACCTCTCCTCCCCCTTGACATTCACAGTTCTGTTTCCTATGTCTGTGGGTCTGTTTCTGTTTTGGAAATAAGTTCATTTGTGTCGTATTTTAGATTCCACATGTAAGTGATATCATATGGTGCTTGTCTTTCTCTGTCTGACTTACTTCGCTTCGTAGGATCATCTCTAGGTCCATCCATGCTGCTGGAAATGCGCCCCGCATCCTGCTTGCCTTAGCTTAGTTCCCACTTCCGCTTTGGTTGCCTTTTTTCTCTCCTGCATTTTGCGCTCTTGGATCTTTCAAATGTGCTCAAATCCCACCCCTGTTTTGAAAAACAAACACCTCCACTTCAACCTTGACCCCACGCTCCCCTCCAGCTGCCACCCTGCCTCTCTCCTCCTCTGGGGTGCCTATATGTCCTCTTTCTCCTCCCTCCTCGGCCCGCTGGTCTGGGTTCCCCCAACAAGCCGCTCTCACTATGGTCGCCGGTGTTCTCCACGCTTCTAAATGTGTGGATATTTTTCGTTATCTCTCTTCTTCCTGAAAAGCCCATCTCTGTTGGCTTATTTGATGCAGTAGTGTCTTGGCTGTCCTCCCACTTCTCTGGACACTTGTCCTTTGTCCCTTATCTGGCATTAAGTGTCAGTGTTCCCCAAAGCTCCCTCCTAACTTCTCTGCTCTCCCCCATCCACCGTCATGCCTTCAGTTACCACCTGTATCCCACGTCTTCAAAATCTCTATCTGTAGCCCAGCCCTCTCTGCAGGGTTCCAGACCAATACAGAAATGGTCACTTGTCACCTCTATCTGGATGTCTCCAGCGTACCATGAAATCCACATGTTTAAAACTGAGCTCAAGGGCTTCCCTGGTGGCGCAGTGGTTGAGAATCCGCCTGCCGATGCAGGGGACGCGGGTTCGTGCCCCGGTCCGGGAAGATCCCACATGCCGCGGAGCGGCTGGGCCCGTGAGCCACGGCCGCTGAGCCTGTGCGTCCGGAACCTGTGCTCCGCAACGGGAGAGTCCCGCGTACCACAAACAAACAAACAAACAAACAAACAAAAACTGAACTCAAGCTCTCCCTGTCTCCCCCTCCACATCACCCCCAAATATCTGGTCCTGTTTATTTTGTCTTTTCAATGTTTTCCTAACTGAGACCTGGATTATGTGGAAGAAGGTAGGTGTGTCTAGGTGGGAGGAGTCATGGAGGGCTCTGTGACCTTTAGTCCTAAGCAGGGGAAGGAAATGATTTAATTGTCAAAAACATGACAACACTGTCAAAAATAAATTAAACGAGGCATATAAGTTGTGAAACATGAGTCAGTGTTCTAGTCACTCTGAGATGCTATATTCAAGAAAAACTTTTCATCAAAAAAATTACGTGCTACGGTGAAGTCTGTGGATGATAACACTTGGTGACATGAGCAAACTCTATCATCGCGTTTGAGAAGCCGCTGTGTCATCCCCCTACCCCACTCCCAGCCCACTGATGGGGACTCTGCCGCTGCCTTGCAGGAGAAGCTACCCAGAGGTTGCCAGTGAAAGCAAAGCCCTGCTTGGCACGTGCTGTTCCCACTGCCTGGAATTCTGTTCCCTAATTCTCTCCCCTCTTCAGCCTGTCACCATTCCCTTCACTCGACCTCGTCTTACTCATCCTCTGGTTCTCAAGTTAGATGACACTTCTTCCAGGAAGCCTTCCCAGAATCCCTAAAGTCCCCCAGGTCCCCCCCTTACACATCGCTCCTGGTCCTTGAGCTTGCCCTTCCAGGCTCTAATCAAGTGATAACTTACCTATTATATGGGGTTGCCTGCGGCCAGCTCAGCATCACTGTCACCCTTTCAGTGTGGAGTGAAGGCTGGGGCTGCCGTTTCCCAGAATCCCCTTCCCAGGATGGTTCTGGGTTAGAGTTGGCCAACAAGGCACTTGGGGGACATATGATCCGTGGAAGAGAAACAGAGCCATTGTTCTCCAGAGGCACTGCAGCCGACAGGTGTGCAGACGTGAGGCTGGAAGCAGCGCCCAGGTGGGCTTCTTGAGGGGCACCTACATCAAGGCTGCAGGCTGAGGTGGCTCATGGGAGCTTCCCAGTGGCCTGTGGGTGAGCTCTTGAAAACCAGCTCATCAGGGGTGGCTCCCTGCCTTCCAGCATCACGCAAACCTCAGATTTCCTACCCTGAATCCCTTCATACTTGGAATACACAGAGTGGCTTCTGTTTTCTTGACGGATTCCTCACTGATACAAAAATCATGTGTGTGAATAGTGTTAATATCTCTCTTCCTCCCAAACCATAAGTCCCATGTGGTCAGAGCCAACATGACATGTGGCTGTATCCCCAGATATCAGTCTAAACCGAAATAGAATCCACATAGTCCCATTTAACAGATTCGAAGACTGAGCCCCAGGGTAGATCACAAGATAGTGGCAGAGCCACCATCAAGCTGTTTCTGAGTGCATTCTTTCCCTGCCATGAAGGCACTAGAAACGGAAGGAAGGACTTATTCCAAACAGCTTTTAAGTGACTCTTTCAGATGTTAGCTTCCTCCCCCCAGTCAAGATGCTAGTCACACTGAAACCAAACCACAGGCTTCTCACTAATACAACTGAGTTATTATCACCACTTTCCAGCTGACAAAATTATTTCTTATCTTTGTGTTTTACAGGTATAGCAATAAAAATTATTGTCAAGGGCATTATTACAATTTTTAACTGTTAATGGAATTATGATGCCTGATGGAGTATGGGCAACAAAATATCCTCCCCACAACATGCAGGAACTTTAGGTTTATTATCTCTGGGCTTTACAGTTACCATAGCAATAAAATTCATATTCACTGGGATTATTACCGTTTTCAACAACTAATAGAATTATTGTTTTTGTGTGTGGTTTTAAGCCTTAGAATAAAATGTAATCCCATCAACAGTACTGAAATTTTTAATGTCCTTCAGCATTACCGTAAATGATCAATATAATAACAGAACTCCTCTAAACCTGTCATTGTCACTTCTCCTTCAACCACGGGGTCTTTGTGTTTCTCTTGTAATGCGATCTAAATTTGTCAAGGGAGCATTTGAGGCATTCACTCATTATACAAGCATTTAGTAAATAGACCTCATGCTAGAGGTGGAGACTTCCAGAATGAATAAGACAGCCTAGCATGGTAGTTAAGGGAGCTGGCTTTGGGGTCATCTGGACATGAGCTTGAATCCCAGTTCCGGGGGGTGTCCCTGGGCAAGTTTTCTTACTGCCTTAAGTTTCCACTTCCTTAATCCAACCCCCCCTCCAAGAAACACCAAAAAACCCCAAAACAAAAACCCAAAAAGGAAACCATTTCCACCTCTCAGGGTTGGAGTGAGGGTCAAAGGTGACTATCTTGTACATGCACCCCTATGTTCATAGCAGCACTGTTTACAATAGCTTAGACACGGAAGCAACTTAATGTCTGTTGAGAGATGAATGGATAAAGAAGATGTAGTGTATATATACAATGGAATATTTCTCAGCCATAAAAATGAATGAAATAATGCCATTTGCAGCAACATGGATGGACCTAGAGATTATCATACTAAGTGAAATAAGTCAGAGAAAGACAAATACCATATGGTATCACTTATATGTATGTGGAATTGAAACCCAAAATACGACACAAATGAGCATATTTATGAAACAGAAGCAGACTCACAGATATAGAGAACAGACTTGTGGCTGCCAAGAGGGAGAGTGGGTAGAGGAGGGTTGGATTAGGAGTTTGGGATTAGTAAATGCAAATTATTACATAGAGAACGGATAAACAACAAGGTCCTACTGTTTAGCACAGGGAACTATATTCGATATCCTGTGATAAACCATAATGGAAAAGAACATGAAAGAGAATATATATACATATAGTTGAGTCACTTTGTTGTACAGCAGAAATTAACACATGGTAAGTCAACTATACTTCAATAAAATGAAAAAAGAAGTGGCTATCTTTGCAACGTGCTTGGGAAGATACTTGGCACAGAGTAGGTGCTCAGTGAAGGAAGGCAGTCGCTGTGTTTGTGGTTGTCGCTGTTGTGATAATCTAGCCCTTTCTCTGAAAGGATGTGCGTTCTAATGGGGAGGGGCGTCAGCCTGCAGCTGTGACACATGCTGCACAGACAGCCATCTAACCCAGCCAGGAGACAGTGGGGTGGGGTGGGGGGCTTCCTGCTGGAGGTGACCCCTAAGCCGAGTCCTGAAGGATGGGTGGCATTGACGTTGACGGATAAAAGGAGATAAAGGGCCGTGGGCTTCCCCATAGGCCAAATGACCCCCCACCAGGCCACCCTGTGACTTTGAGCAACTCTCCAAACTTCTTCCTTCTCAACGTGTGAAAATCCGTTACTAATAATTCAGGGAGGTCGGAGAGCCTGCAGGCTGTCTTTGGATGAAAGAAAGCATTATCATATTAACTAATTACATGAATTAAAATAAGTTAATTAAATAAATGACTTAATGGGATTAGTGCATTTGTTGTTTAATGATCCGTTACCGCTATTGATAATAATAATGGATTCTGCACTATGACAGGTGACAAGAGGTGGAATTTGAAACCACAGAGGAGCCACATAGGTAGGGGATGAGAGAGGATCCCCTCAATGGTACTTTCCTGCTTGGGCTGCTACTCCCCTGGCCTCGTCCTGCCAAACCTCGGGGTGAGAAAGGTCAGAATGTGGCCAGGGGGCTTGTCTGCACCCCTCCGTCAGGTGACTTCTCAGAGCTTGCGTTTCCTCACCTGTAAAGGGGCAGGGGCATCAGGGATACTGAAATTAGGTGATGTTCGCACCTGAGTCTGGGATCCCCCCGAGCGGAGCCTGAGGCAGAGGCCGATGAGGGCGTCCCCAGCTTGACACTCGGCCTTGCTGTCTATCTGGGTAAACTCATCAGCTTGGCCTTCGCAGACGAGGCACAGCCACTTGGCCGGAATCCATCATTTCCATCGATACTGGACACTGTGGTTCCGGGGCAGCATCTCCCACCCTTATCGGAAGGATAACAGGTCCTTGTATTGGTTTCCCTCCCGTCCGGTGTTTCTTTCTCTTGGTCCTCACTCCTTCTTGGATCACATTTGCAAATAAACCATCCACACACAAACCTTTGGGGGAACCCAGGCACAGACATTGGGTACCAGAAATGGCCCTAGTGGGGAATTCCCTGGAGGTCCAGTGGTTGGGACTGTGCACTTTCACTGCCGAGGGCTCGGCTTTGATCCCCGGTCAGGGAACTAAGATCCCACAAGCCGTACGGTGGCACAGCCGAAAAAAAAAAAAAAAAAAAGGAATGGTCCTAGAAAGCAGTCCTCAGGATGACTGTAGCCTGCAGAGGACAGCTGCCCCCATATTTCTCAAAGGTGCCGGTTTACTCTCCTTCCGTCCTAACTGAACCCCTCCCCCGCCTCCACCCCCGTGTTCACGTACAGCCTCAGTGAAGGATGGATTCACCCATCTCACATAATAAACCCAGTTAGCCTTCTTGCCCCCGAGTCTTCTGGCCCCTTTCTCAGCACTATGCCAAAGCATTTCCAGCATCTCCACCATATTTGTTAGAGACCATCATTGTGTTTGAGCTTCAAGGAGCCATCCCAGCAGTGTTAGCGTGGCTCCAAGTATCCTTACCAGATGCTAAATGCCAGGTGACAGGTGGGTGCCCCCATGTCAGCGAATTCTTCCCTGTCCATCTTTATATTTCACTGGTGAAAACCCACACAGGCCTGCTTCTTAGCTGGGTCTTGAAACTCCTTTGGAGTGAAAACTGCCTCTACCCAGAGCAGCAATGGTACTTTCCTGCTTGGGCTGGGCTGAGACCTGATGTCATCCTGCAGGCATTGGGGAGCCCGAGGGGCTCAACTTCTGGGCCTCAGGAAAGGGCTTGGCGGGGTCTCTGGGCAAAGGGGAGCTCCTCTTTCTAAAAGAGGGGAGAGGGCTGTGTCTGTCAACCTGGTGGGTTAGAGGAATCTGGGTTCAGTGTTCTCAGGCCAGTTCATCCAGCTGTCCTCATTCTGGGCCTCAGGGTCCTGCCCTTTGCCCCTGAGTTCCCTGATTATCATAGGAGGCCCCCTGCAGCTATGCATTCAGTTTTCTTTGTAGTCCTTCTACCCCAGAATTAGATCCCAGGTTGGCTCTTCAGCACACTCCACTTCTGGGCAGCTGCAGGAGGTAAGCGGGAGTATCCTTAATGCTGCCACCGAATCAGTGATAGGGACGAGTAAACAGACAAAGTAGGTGATTAAATAGTTAATCCCACTAGGGAATTGTAAGTAGGAAAAAAAAAAGTATGGGAGACCCCTATAAGTTAATGATCTCTCAAGAAAGCAGGTTTGCTTAACCACAAAACCAAGCAGGCTTGCTTAGCAACAAAACCATGCAACAAAAGCATGAGACACGCCCCCAAACAATAAAACGATGGTGGCATGGGGCCCACATCCTGCCCAGTGAGCTCAGTTAAGTTAGTGATTCCCAGGACATGCTTCTCTGTGCACACTAGACTCAAAAATATAAGGAAAAGGTGACATTATATTGAAACCTGAGATGATTTACCATATTTTAGTATATGTTCCCACCTTTCGCTCATTTCCATTGCACCATGACAGTCCCAGTTTGACCATGGAGGGACAAGAAGACTCCCCCGCCTGACGAGGAGGAGGAGGAGGAGGAGCTGGTGATAGAAGCTAGACGTCTACTCAACAATGAGGTAGAAAGTGGTCTTCTCCCTCTCCCCACTTTTCCTTTGATTATAAAACTGTAGCCCACTAAGTTCTCAGGAAGGGAACCTCCTGCCTGCCTGCTTGTAAACCCCACAGGCGTCCTAGTCTCATAAATCACTTCTTCTTTTTCACTTTGCCTCTCACTGAATTCTTTCTGCACTAAGACATAAAGAACCGGAGCTCCTTGGAGCGCCCCCAGACGCATTTCTGTGGTTTCAGCAGCAGGACTCTGCCTCGAGTTGATATCTGGCTGATCTGGGCTTGTTATTGGCTGTTTTCAAGGTTTCCTGAGCCCTTAAGAAAAGCCGGCCCATTCCACAATCTTGATAATTATGATCACCCCTAGGCTGGTCCAGTGTCACAGCCACTGCATAGCTCAGGGTCTCACTGTCCGTGTGTACCTTCTCCCCATCGGCCACAGGTGAAGGTAAGAGGATCTGTAATGCTGCTGAATTCCAGGGGTGATTGATTTGCTCCCAGATGTGAGCCTGAGGGGTTGTTTCCAGGGCCACTCCCAGTACGCAGTGTCTTCACTTGGGCTCCCCCCAAGGTTTATGTATGGATGGCTAGTTTATTTGGGAATGTGATTCAGGAAGGAAGAGGGAGGATCAAGGGAAATAAAAACAGGACAGAAGGGAAGCCAATACACGGAACCGTTATCCCTTTTGGTCACCTATAACGAGGACTAGTTGATCCCAAAGTACCTTCTAGAAGTCTCTGGATTAGGTTTCAGAACGATCTGCCCAAGAAGAGGAAGGCAGAGTATCTCTCCACCAAGAATTGCCCCACGGGAGCTAGCTGCCCTACACTTCCAGTTCTCATCTTAATGGGTGCTGAGTGGGTGTCCCCCAGGCACCTGGGGACAGGAAGTGAGAAATGCGTATGGGGCCTGAGGTGGGGCACCATCAGGGTGCATGTTCATGGGACTGATGGAAGCCTACACCCTCCCCCTCCCCCAGCAGGGGCCAGAATAAGACATGAGGCGGAGAAGATTAGAAATGTTACCCAAGAAGTGGCCAATCTGTAAAGTGCCAGGCAAAGTGCCTGGTACAAAGTTAGAGCACAATTTAAAAGGCATTTATGGGGTTTCCCTGGTGGCGCAGTGGTTGAGAGTCCGCCTGCCGATGCAGGGGACGCGGGCTC